>NW_022158239.1:0-5712 GCF_003316985.1 Fusarium coffeatum
ATATTACTCTCTATTAGTATACTTTTATTACCTAGTATTAATAAGATAGATCCTAAGGGTCCTAGTCTTATAAACTAGGCTATATATAGAGCTATTATTATCCTATTAAACTAATAGTTTTATAAAGATCTCTGTATTATTCCTAAGTAAAAGGAGTACTACTAAATATAGTAAGAGTAGGCTTAAGCCTATATAAACCTAGCTAATAATCTACCTTTATACCTAACTAAACCTTAATAATAAGTAAATAGTAAATACCCTATTGCTATATAAAAACTCGCTAGGTTTAATAGGGCTACAGGTAAGGTTATAGATATTTAAAGCTTCTTTACTATACTATCCTAGTACTTTATAAACTAGATCTATATAGTACTATAATATAATAATAATAATAAGAATAATTTAATTAATAAAATTCTTTTACAATATTTAACCTTACAGCTACCCCTAGGTTTAAATATCTATACACTATTAGCCTTTACTTATTATTATTCTATCTATTTACAGGCTTAGTAGATATCTATCTACTAGTAGCTTTCTTATTATAGTATATATATTACCCCTAGGTTTAGGTATCTATATACTAATAACTTCTCTTTTTTTAGGCTCTCTTAGTAAAGTTACTATACCTACCCCTAAGTTTAGATATTTATATACTAATAATACCTACCCTACTTTCTAACTATTTATAACTAGGCTCCTCTTCCTTTCCCTTTTTTATATATATTATCTCTTTATAATCCTTAAACCTCCTCTATTAATATACCTATAGTGCAAACTATTATTATAAAGCATTACTTAGCTTAATCTAACAATACTTAATCTAGGAAAAAGCATTAGTATATATACCAGAAAACCTACAAAAGCACCTCTTTAAATAGTTATATAGCTAACATAGCAGAACCACACTTAAATTAAATAATTAGTAGCTAAAATAAAGGAACTTCTAATCCTATAAAGCTATAGAGAGTATCTAGGCTATCTTATTCTCTATTTACAGAGGTCAACTTAGTCCAAGTATAAGCTAAGCTATATTACTTTACTATTACTAAGCTACCTATAAATGTTATTAACTATTTATAGTTATATAGAATAAATTAAGTCCTAGACTGCAATTATATTAGGCATCTTAGCTAAGCCTTTTAGTATAGCAACCTTGCATACTAAAGCCAGGAGAATTATATATAGGTTTCTTACAGCGCTACCGCAGTTAATAAGATAATTAGGGATATTCCAGATAAGAATATTAGTATAAGTAATAATAAAGTATTATTATTTAAATAATAGTTAGAGATAAACAATAAAAGACCTAAGGTTATAGCTAGCTAGTATTATATTAAAGTATTAAAAGAATATATAAAGTATACTAGAACTAGTCTAAATAACTTTTAGTAGATATACAAGTTCTATAATAAAGGTATATATATATTATCATCTAGTAAGCAATATATTAGCTATTAAGAATAGCTATTTTACTCCTATTAAATATATAACTTACTAGTAGCTTACTTTAGCTTTCCTAATATTTTACTTTCTAATATAAGGGTTAATATATCTTACATAAATACTATTCCTACTAAGCTAGATATTAAACTCCGTATAAATCGTTATAACCTTACCTTACCTAATAGCTATAGCCAGATCTAGATACAACTAGCATCCACATTAGACCAAGATCCAAAGCTATTTTTACATAGGACTAATAGAAACAAAAAGGCCCTTAAGGTAAAGATACTTAATATTCTCTATCTTAGCAATAAGGCTAAGTTTCTACTTCCCTAGCTTATAACCTTATAGAAGAATAACTAGTAGAGATATATAATTATACAATAGTATAAAACTCTTCTAGGTAGAGAGCTTTTTACTATTTCTATCTAAGAGTAATTAGCTAGTTATAGAATTAATAATATAAGTTATTCCCTTTTGTAGCTTATAAGGAATTATAGTACTAAGTAGTAATACTAGACTAATATATATAGCTAATAATAGAATCTATCTCTATAGTATTAGTTTTATATTCTTAGTTAAGTACTAGGAACTTTAAAAATATTACTAGAAATAGCTACTATATCTATCTAGAAATTAGACTAAGCTAAACTTACTAATAGCCTTAGAACTAAGTCTTATATAAAGATAAAGGTACGTAAGTTATTTTATCTTAACTATAATAATAGAAGAACTAAGGATATCTTACTGCAGTCTAGCCCTACCTTTAATAAAAAGATAGCTTAGTAAAAGGGGTTCCTTAGCTCCCTTAATAAAGAGAGCTATAGTAATCTATACTATTGTATTACTAACTATAAACCTTTATTGCAATTTATTAATATACAATTATTTCTTAATATTAAGAAAAGTTAAGGCAAGGTTATAGCTTAGGTTATAGACTACATTATATGCTAGTTTAATAGCTAACTAGCTAATATTATTAATTATTAGGAGAATAATAAGCTACTAAGGTAGTAAGATCTAATAACTACCTTTAAGAAGTCTATGCTTAAGGGTTATAGATTAGATACATAGGATTAGCTTACTAGTAGAGGCTGTAGTAAAGGTTATAATAGTATTGCATTATAGGTAGATAAGTATTCTTATTTCTTAGAATAGTAAGTACTAAACTATACGTATAATTATATAGCTAAGTTTACTAGCCCTTTAACTTAGATATACCTAGATTAGCTACCTAAAGAGTATAAGGCTACTTATGCTAATTGTTTTAACCTAAAGGACTTATAGAGAGGGCTTCTTAGTATTATTTAAAAGGCCCTACTACCTAAACTCTTCTATCTAATCTAGTAGGAAAGGTTAGTAGATTATTAGAATAGTACTAAGGATATTAATAAGCTCTTATATCTAAATAAAGATATATATTATTAGCTAGCCTCTGCTATTACCTAAGCTATCTATAGCTAGATTAGTAAAATACTAGAAGTAGTATAGAATTTTATGCTTAAAGGTGTAAATACATTTGTAGAGCTTAGTACGTAGATTAATAATATAGTCCTTACCTAGGTAATAAATTAATATTGTATAGTTATAGAAAATAATAAAAAGGAAGATAGGTTTTCCTTATTAAGCAAATCTAGGCATCTAATCTAGTTAGTACTCTAAAGCTATAAAAGGCTTCTTTCCTAAAAAGCAATAAAACTATCTAGTTAAAGCTAGTAATAACTAGTAGAAGTAAAGTAGAGACTAAGGTAGCTAATAGATAAGGTTTCTACTATATAGGAGGATACTAAATTCTCTAATTAACCCCTTAAATAGAATGTAATACTGTAAGGAACCCCTATTACTATAATAAGTACAGATAAGCAGTATAAAACTAAATCTAGAAATAGGGGGGTAGTAAAATAAATAGATCTCTTACTAATACTACTCTTAACCTGCGTTAAACTATTGTAAGTACCCTAAGTATATGTAAGAGGAATATAGTAGTAAATAGATACTTTTAAGTAGATAAGAAGGGACTATATATTACCGGTGCTACCTATAGCTAAGGTTAATTACCCTTTACAGTTACCTAGAACTAATAGAGTAGCTAGGAGGTTTTTATTAAATAGGAGAAGGAGCCTTCTAAGTAGTAAACAAAAGCCTAAAAGACTTAAAATAGTTACACGTAATATTAATCTAGTACTTAGTAGATTAGTATTTGCATCTTAGATAGGTAGATCTACTGCAATATTAGGAAATAGGTAATAGTAAAGCCTAGTATTAGCTACCCTATACTATGTAGATATTAGTAGTTAAAATAATAAACTAGGTAATATAATATTATATTTTCCTTTAATTTCTATAAATATAAAGGAAGCTATTACTACCTTAACTAATAGTTACCTTTAGTCTAGTTATAATACTACTAGCTTCTAATTAGGTATATGTAAAGTTAAAAGATAGGAAAGCCTTATTTAGATTTAATAGGAGAATATAAGTTGGATACATTTGATCCTAAAACTAAGTTTCTCTTGTAATAAACTAGAGCTAAATTTGGATTACTTAATAGAAACTTTTAGATAGGCTGGATATATTAAAGATTTAAAGTTTGTAAATAATTGTAATAGGTAAGCCTTTTTATTTCCCCTTTCTATCTTATCTATATAATTAGGTAAGTAATAATTTAAAATAGACTAGATAATAAAGTTATAGTAGTAGGAAATAAATTTAATAGACTTTAACTTTACTATAATTAGGAATAGAACCTAGTAATATATATACACTTAGATAATTGCCCCTAGGTTAGTTAACCTAGGGTTATTTATAGATGCATTAGGGGTAAAAAGAAATTATAATTATATTAAGGTTATTACTATAGTAGACGAGAGCTAGGTTAAATAGCAAAATAGCTATATAGGATTATTAGGAGAAAGAGTATAGATAATAGCATTTGCAGTAAAATATACGTAATATGCCTTTTTACTAAGCTGCTATATACCTACTAGTTATAAATTATTGTATTTAGGTTAGTATATATATTCTTAATATAACTTAATAAGCTTTAAGTATTTAAACATCCTTTTCTTTAGTATTACTACTACTACCTATTTAGTTATTTATTAACCTTTAAAGGTCTAGAAACCTAATAATATTATATCTAGATATCCTAGAAGTAGCTAAACCCAATTTCTATCTTAAGAGCTACAAGGAAAATAGTAATAAGTACTAAGCATAAATTCTAGAAATTACTTCCCCCTTCTTAACTAATAAGTATTACCTTAAAGAGCCTGTATATTTTAAGGATAGCGTAGCTAGTATATAAGAGTTAATAGACTAGTTTTAGAGGGGCTAGAGAATTAATTACTATACTAGCAATTCTTATATCTACAGTATAAACCTTTTCCTTAAGAGATATACTATATATACAATAAAATAGTATTTTATCTTAAGATAAAGTTTAATTACATAAGAGGGTATATAGGATTACTAATATAGATACCCTTTACTCTTAGCTAACGATTTTATTACTAAGATAAACAATAAAGCCTTTAATAGTATATATACCCTTGATTTCCTATAACGCTAGCTTATTATTAACTACAGGAGTAGGAAAATAGAGTCTAAAGCAATAAGCAAGAATAATATATACTATCCCATCTTTTAATTAGACTTTATTAGTATTATTAGCTAGCTACATTAACTAATATACTATTCTAGTTATTTCTTTAATAATATTACAGTCTTATTACATTACTAGTCTACCCCTTATAGCGCAAAATACATACAAGGGATTCCCTTTAATATAAACGGTTATACGTTCTATATTACTACTAGTACAACCTGTAAGGCCTAGTTTATTACAATATATCTAGGCTAGATAGGCTAATTAAGTAGTAGCTACCCTTAGAAGTCTAGTATATTATTACAGATAAAAACTACCCTTATATATAACCAGGCTACCCTTTTAGTATTATATATTAAAGATATATTCCTTTGTAGGGAGCTCTTTAGTAAGAGTATTAAGCTAAAATAGAAGCTTAGAGGTCTAGAGGTATAGATAATTATATTTAATAAGTAGGTTATATTCTAAGCTTACTTTATAAAGGGTTAGGATAGCTTTATTTAGTAGCTTTATAATAATAATAATACTTTCTAGTATAATTACTAGCCTACTTTCTATACCTATAACTATAGTACTAATATCTAAATTAAAGTTAACAAAGAAATAGCTAATCTTAAGTAAGAAACCTTAATTATCTCTAACTATAATAGTAATAATAGTAA
>NW_022158240.1:0-34830 GCF_003316985.1 Fusarium coffeatum
GGGGGGGGAATCCGCAATCAGTTGGGCGTGTGTTCTGTTTGTGGCGCTCAGACAAGCCTCTCTTGAGGGAAAGAAGAAAATGATGGGAGATTCACAAGGGATAACTACGGCGGGAATATATAATCTATCGACTTCAGAGCATTGCATGGTGTTGTTTCTTACTTGAGTAATTGGGTCAAATAAAATCTAAAACCTTCCCGTCCTGTATAAGTGCTTAGCCATTTCTATGTGAGTAGAGGATGGTCCTTTGATTACTGAGTACGTACTAAGGAATTCAGATTTGAAACAACCAAGCGACAAGACAAATATCAAGCTTTGGTCACCCCTCCAAACCACGTGTAGACAGGTAGACAAGTATGCAGAGACATTATAGTAATCCATACAGAGGCATTCTTTAGAACGAATATCTCAAAATTCACTACCTACCTACCTAGGTACCTACTAACCTTAGATTAGCTGTTCATACCCAGTTTGAGAACATTGATGCTATCTGGCCAATCGAAACCACTTTATTCGACGTCATAACCCACCTAGATACGCCCAATCACTTGACCCCTCCCCCTCATTCCTTTGACCTGTCGGGCTCTCAATAGCATGTCTTCAGCGCGCACTGCACCAGGTTTATAGGGGACTTCCAGTGAGGATAGGTAGCCGGGGAAAGAGCTGCCCGGTCCATTCATGCTCTATCACCTCACATTCCTCTTCCCGGATTAGACCCTGGACTGGGCTGCACTGGGCTTGCGACAAGAGTCACTGTTTCTCCCATCCTCCCACCAGCCTGTTAGTAATTTCCTTCCTTCTTCCACAAGCACAAACCATCGATACCCATTCAATTCAACCAATCTTGCAGCTTATCGCGCGACCGTCTACTGCATACTCTCCGCTTCATCCAAAGTCCCTGAGTAACCAGTCCCCGGCGGCAAGACCCTTGATACCCGACAGCGTCGTATCAGTAATATCTTCACAGCTAGTTTTGCAATCGTCCCGATTCTAAGCTTCTGAACACACATTTCCTCCTTCTCCAGACCTCTAGATACTTCCTCAATAGATACAATCCATCATCGCCATGGCGCAAACACAACCCCCGACCTTCATCAACCTCCCTCCTCCGGGCTCTAGGCCAGAGACTCCATCTGAGATGCCGTGTGTTACTCTTTTCTCTATTTTACTTGACTTGCCCTGAATATATTGGCCCTGCTTCCATTGAATAATAACCACTGACGCTGTCTTTCACTTCAGCGGCACTCCCACAAGCACGACCACATCTCTTTCGGCGTTATCGACTACCGCGATCAAGGATGGCCATCGTGGCCACTTCCCTCAAGGTCCCCTCAGTCGCGGCCATCAGCATAATCCTTCTACCCAAAGCCTCGAGGCTGAGCGTGCTGACCGTATCTCCCGCCTTGCTGGTCTCGAGAGGGTTTCAACACTGCGAGCACCCCCTTATGCGAACGCTCCTGGAGCTTCGTCTGCCTCACCACAGACCACCCCGACCTCAACAACTGGATTCCCGCCGAACTATCCTCCTACCCAACACTTGACGCCTGCATACTTCGACAGCAATGGACAGCCTGTTGCCGTGACCAAGATGAGCACTGTGGGAACAGCGAGCGCAACTGAGAGTCACGTTGGTGATGGTGATGATCTGCGCACAACTGCTGGCGAGCGAGATGAGGACATGTTTAGCACTGACACCAACTATCGTGAAGCTGAGTCGGTTACAAGTATGGGTGGCTACCCCGATGCTATGGATGAGGATCTTGATGGTGCTACTGCTCGCTCTGTCGGTGGTTATGATGATCGCATGAGCGACGATGGGTCCGCTTCTCTGGTGGGCTTTGGTGAGGGCGCAGGGAGCACTGTATCCGGACCTATCTACCACCGTCGAACGGCCCCCCAAGCTTGGGGTCTAGAGAGAACCAACTCGGGACTAAGCGACATTCGACGCGATCGCGACACTCATATGGGTGGCGACACTCCTGTGAGCGTCTCAGCTCTACAGGAGCGTCGTGATGCTCGTATGATGGATGGTGTCGCAACGGATCCAAACCCGGGACAAGCGACAGAGAACGACTCTTTCGTCGACACTACCTTCCGTGGACCTGTCACTACATCACAATCACAATCACAGGCCGGTGCTGCCCAGGAGGCAGCGGAGCGAATTGTGCAGAGATTGGACAGAGGTGAGACAAGAGCTCCTGCCTCTGGTCTTGTAGGGCCTGGACGAGGCGACGAACCATTGGGCAAGTTCTATTTTGAGGGCGAAAAGCGCGAGGATTAAAAAATTGGGTGGTATCTGGAGCATTACACAAGCCAATGCCTCAGCTATTTAGTGTGAGTTCATGCTCGGAATGGGAAAGTTATCAATATGTAGATTTAGGGCCAAAGTCATGTTTCTTCTTTGTAACTTGAGGGCCTTTGTACTGTCTAGATTATATGTGCACGTCGCTATCACAACGGTCTACATCCAATAATGCCCACTTGCACCTGATGTCTTTGGTACTGCGTATGTTTACGCGGCACATTTCGAGTTTAAAACAGAACGTCTCGGACATCACCCTAGAAATATATGTTTCAAGTCGTATCCTCACAGGGATATGTACAAATTTGTTCATCCTAATAAGATCTTCACGAATTGCATCGGTTAATTATAGTGAAGAAATACTGTTACGATCCAGTCTGTACATTGAACATCGTAATTGAACTTGTAAGGGTCAACGTCGGACCTTGTGTATCGCTTGGTGCATGATGCTGTACTATAAATCAGGGGGAGCCGCCGCCTCGGCGTACGTCTTGTAGCTGGCTTCTATATGTACATTTCCTGTCTATCGGGTGCGTAGAAATGCCTCATGTACTCATCCTGGCAATTGTCATAAAAGAAAACAAAAGGAGAATGTTATCTTCCTTTGAACCATCCTGAATCCCTGGTCGAAATAGTGACCTCAGTTGCGAAAAGAAGCGCTGCCAACCCAAAAAGAAGAGTATAAAAGAATAAACGCCGTGTTCCCATCGGTCTGAGATCGACAGTATGCTTGCTATAGTAGATGACATGAAGACTTCCACGTAGAATAGGCATAGCCTGGCTAACAAGTCCCGTCAGGTAAGGCCTAGTCCGAGCCTAATAAATGAAAGCATTGTGGAATCCCGCCGGTGAAATGGATTATGATTCCAGATATCTCCAAAACTATGTAGATATGAAAGCAGCGGCGACAACCGACCGCCCTGTAGTTTTGCTTGAGTTTTGAAGTATTATGTATAAGTAAAGACTCGTGAAATGTCTTGTGTCCTAGCAATATGCTAGTTATTTGGGCGATGAAACGAAATCGAAGATTTCGAAGATTGGAAGAATCGTGATGTTGTGAGAACCTCACGCACAGGTAAAATCCAGGCGCATTCGACGAGCGATGCCTTGCCAGTCCCACACAGAAACCCAGTCACCTTGTTCCATAAAGGCCCATACCTTTTCTAGAAGTTCCATGACGCGCTCACAGTTACGGAGACCCGTATATCCGCGAACGGCCCTGACAGCTGCACGAACACGCTCCTGTTGAGTCTGGTCAAAACAGGCAGTTCCGATAACGAGGCAAGGTATCAGAAGCAAAGTCTGGGAAGGGTCGGAAGGCTTGAAAGATTCCAAGATGGACAGAGACTCTTCTACTGCAAGAGTAATGCGGCGATCATGGTATGCAGGTCTCCGGGTCGGTGGAGGTGAAGATGCTCTATCTTGACATGATGAGTCATGTTCATGCATGGAGCTGGTTCTTGAAGGATTGCGTGAGGTAGGACAGCTGCTAGCCACTTGAGCGTCCGACACCCCTGTGTTTCCAGAACCACTTGATACTGTGGCCATCATGGAAGCTCGTCTCAGTGGTGGCGGTGGGGGTGCAGCCGATGCTGAAGTTGAAATAGGCAATGTGCTAAATGTCGAACGGCGCATCGAGGACACTGAAGGTGGGTAAATCGTTCGGAACAGATATACCCACATCATCTGCTTGTAAAGAAGCCCGACTCGGTCACGGCTATCACCCCATGGCCAGTTTGGCGTCCACTCGCGGATGGCCGCATCTATTTCGGCGGCCTGGTATAGGCTGGTGTAGTCTACCACAGGGTCGACTGAGGCTGCTATGTTGGCTCGAATTGTGTTTCTAATAGTAGTAATCTGAGAAAGATATTGGAAGAGACCATCGCCAACGCCTAGAAGACGAGGTGGTTGGATCGGGGAATCGGGCTCCCAGTCTTCGGACGATAACCGCGCTGTCATGTTTTCAGGATGCCAGAAGAGATCGTCGGCAAAGATGTGGTACTGGAAGAACTCCGTAATGAAAGTACAGAATGTCGGGTCCTCGGGGGGTGAATGCTGAATCAAAGTCTGGTAAGCCTGAAGGTGAACTCGGTGTTCACCTCGTGGGTTGCCATCCGCCCTGGTCTGGAGGAGCAAACAGAGCATCTGTCCGTATCTTGCAGACAGAATAGTCTTATACTCGGGATCATTCTTGTTCAGGGGCCGGCCCATATCCTCGTAAAGTCGTTTCATGGATTCATCGTGGTGATAGTCCGCTCGCTGTTGCAATGCCTCTCGGCTTGACTGAGGGTGATCTGCCAAGAGTTTGGCACCATAAGGAGTGTCCCAGTCAATATGCTTGCTGCTGACTGCCAAAATAGAGTGCATCAGTCCTTGGTGTTGATTGGCGAGGTGAAGAACGATATCTTTGAAAGCATTCCTGGCCTCGCCTTCGACCGTCAAGACGTTGCTTAAATGGGTGATGTAGTGTTTCCAAAAGACCTTGTCCTCGGCTGTCTCGACACCGTGGAAAATGGGCTGCATGGTGACCATAGGCAAGGTTTTCTGGCGCAAACGCTCTGGTGTATTGATCAGCAAAGTGGGTTGGTGCTTCTATCGAGATACTCACCTTCTTCGGCCTTTTCCTTGCCACTCTTCCATATCTGTTTTTCATGGTAACCCTCACAAACCACTGCGTTCTTCTCACAGTTCATGCCTAAAAACAAAGCGTTAGATCTCATACGTAAGTTGGACTGATATAGGAAGCCATACATCGTGGTTTCTGCTTCATGTTAGCCTCGTAGCTCAAACGCAAGTGGCATGCTGGTAACCAAGACAAGAGATGTCCTTCTAGTCTACAGCACCAACCAGGTCCCCGGGGGAATCACTTACCGCTTCATCACATTTCTTCTTGCGCTTGCGGCAGGTAATGCAACCAGTCTTCGATCGACCTTTTGTAACTTTACTTGCGCCTACAGCAGCTGTTAAGGGGTGCTTCCTCGGTCTTCCTCGTGGTCGTTTTGGCTTCGGGTCGCTGCTGGCGGATTCGATGGAGGCTGGTTCAAGCGGAGCAGCTTTGAGGTCGTCCATGTTAATGTCATCTTCGACGGGTTCCAGCTTCGGAATTGTGAGAATGTCATCCGAGCCCTGTTCCCAATTGTTGTCCATCTCAACATCATCTCGGTCGACGTACTCGGTGCTCCAGGAATCGGCGCAAGACGAGGAAGCTGAGTGAATCATTGTTGGTGCCGAGGAATTGTCCATCCCAATGCTCAAAGGCGATATCTGACCAGGTTGTAGCTGGGGTGCCATCGAAGACGACATCCATAACGACTCCATTGGCAAAGGCGATGGTGGCATCATGTTATTTGACTCTGTGGAGGATATGTTATCTCGGCCGTACCAGGTCAGGTTTCTTTCAGATTGAATAAAGCCAAATGAATGTTCGAGGTCATTTAACAATTATGACCATGCCCCTCTAGAGACGAAAAAGCATGAGATTGGAGTGAAGTTGATTGCAATAGCTGATCCCAAAGCTGGCGGTAAAGGCTTAGATAGGTA
This sequence comes from Fusarium coffeatum, assembly GCF_003316985.1. NCBI lineage: Eukaryota > Fungi > Ascomycota > Sordariomycetes > Hypocreales > Nectriaceae > Fusarium > Fusarium coffeatum. The sequence goes on from NW_022158240.1 coordinate 5,843, forward strand.
CTTAGATACTCAAGTAGCTCGCCGATCGAGCGTGGTATGGTCCAGTACAGTACAGTCTCTGGAGCCTGGACGTGACGACCCAGCATGAAGCTGTGGAGACTAGAGGGTGGTGGTGGTGGGCGTTAGGGTGGACTAGTCGTAGACGCCAACACACCAACGGTTGATCGAAGCTCGTTTAGTCGCCTAGGACAGGCGATGGTTCCAAAATCGCAAGATGAAAGGGAGGGAAAGGTGAGGAGGCCAGGAGGATGGAGGGGCTATCTATGTGGGTGGAGGTCTTATTTGGAAGTCAAGGTGTGGAGGAGTTCTGAGATCCAACACTGGAACCCTTTCGCTTCTGCTCGTCTGTCCTGTCGACTCCATCTCCCCACAGTTACCGTGGTCTAGTCTAGCCATCAGGTTGGCCTCATGGTGTAATTAATGGCCAAGTCAAGGTCAAGGTGAGACGGTTCGCAGGGGGGTTTGGCAGCCCTCGATCACCATGTGCCGTTCGGTCCCGTCAAGGGTTACTCAGGCCGCTCGACGATGCCATACATGAATACATGGCCACCTCCATCTAGACCCTGTTATGCCCAGGGCCAACTACTGGAGGCTAAGTCAGCTAGTAGCTTAGGACGACAACCATGGTGAATGAGACGTGGAGGACACTGGATCTTGGCGCTTGTCTCCATCAAGCGCCTTGATGGGGGACAAGGGCATGGACAGGGTCTGAAAATCCACCCTCCGTAGATTTAGCGCTTCCAGGGCCCTGACAGAGATACTTCAGGGTGCGCAACAGGCCCGCCTGGGTGGGACATCCCCTTGTCTGGACTCTGGATTGATGGAGTTGTTGCAGAATCGTACTATGAATGTCAGTGAATAGATGCGTGCAGTGAAATATCAAGAGAGTCCACCGATCAAGCATCTCGATCAGCTCAACACATACCCCCAGGAAGGCCAATGGCAGCAAGTCATGCCGTTGTGCAATAGGTGGAGTAGTAGTGTCTATATGGTTCGACAATGTTGATCCGTTTCTTTGGAGTCACACGACAAAATGTCACCTAACTTTGGAGTACTGTACTGTAAATAAATCCCGAGTCTCCAACGGGGCGACGTTGCAGTGAAGCTGTACCATGATATCATTTGAAGTCCCTTGTGTTTGTACAAGTCTTGGGTGACATTGACGGATGTTAGGCGTTCATCTTGTCGCAGAGCATTAAATTCGCGTATAAAAAAATCGACCTGTTCAGGTTGGGCTCTCCCCTTCTTGCCTAGCCCATGATTTTAGGAACAAGACTGAATGTCCAAGAAGCAGCTTGGGCACCAAGTCGACGTATCACCTAGTGGACAGACTTGTGGGAAGATATTGATTGTGTCAACAATAGAAGGAAATTTTGGAAGTGGTTGGTCTGGATAAAAGACAATGGATGGTGTTGACAGCGGATGAATTGAACCGACATGCAGTTGTATTATGAAAGAAGCGAGTCGCGATGCAGATCAATGCATCCATGCCCATCCGAGGAGGCACCTGCCGTACGGATACCTACCGTAGTGGTGGAGTTGAGTAATGGATGAAAAGGAACTCACAAGTGCCCATGCCGTGCCTGCCTCTCCACCAATAAGTAGGTACCTCTAGGTAGTAGGTAGGCATGGAAGGCACTCTCATCAACCTCTTCCATCTTTTCTTCAGCCAAAACCACAGTTCCTCGTTTGACACAGCAACCAGCATGATGCCTACCAAGCAAGATCGTAGCTTGATCCAGACCGCCAACCCACTGCATCGCCCTTCTGTGTCTTGCAGAATCTCTACAGCAGCATCCCTGGCTACCACATTTGACTCGTCCGTTTATCGTTAGCATTAATTTGCGAGTGGTACATCTGCACAGCAGTGGGGACACTACTGGGAATGGTATGTCCGCGCTTGATGAACCTCCAATGCCCCTTTTCCATCGAGAACAAGCTGACTGACATGGTAATTCCATGTTTCTATCACCAAGTAACTTGTCCAGATGCATTGAACTACTGCAGCATGCTGCTAGCGCATGCGCCATTCTGGCGTCTGGAAATCAACGGCCTAGGATCGATTGACAGCTGTTTTGAGCTTTGTGATAAAGAAAAAGGGTTGGGCAGCTACTCTACCTGGGGCAGGCATTGATGGGTTCGTGGGTGCGTGGGTTCCGTCGCCATTCAATTACATACATGAGATGACTGGCTCTATTACTATGAAAAGGTTCGACCATCAAGTATCTTGGTGCTATATTGAACGAACTACCTATGCAATTTGTTTTGCTTTTTCGTCAAGGGACTCTACACACTTTGCGGTACGTGCTCCGTAACCGAACGGGTAGGGATATGACAAGCCCAGCTCACATCCTCCGCAGCCAACCGCCCCCTCACGGATCCTTGGGTGGTCAAAGCACACTTTGCTCTGAGACAATGCCTGTCTAGGTTGGTCGATCATCACGAATAGATTTACCTATCTCCCTGTTCGGCATGAGTACCTCCTACAGTTGGACTGTTACCATAGTCGGCCGCGATCACCCCTATCGAGCCTAATGTCCCATTCGAAAGGCTCTATCCGTGACTATCAATATCGTTAAAGCAAACTGTCACTCATCAACCTAACCCTCCACGTCAACTCACAAGGCTTAGCCTGAACGCAGACAAATAGCCATGATTCATTTGCGGGAGCAGTAGGAGCTTCCCCCAACAACACTCAAGTTAACGGATAGGACGCCTCGCGGAAAGAAGAGGCTATCAAGCCACTAATACTCTTGTTTGTTTCCGACTAGGCGAGAAGATGAAGGGTAGGCATTGATAGGACCCTGACTCTAACATGAGTCGGACTCTCATAACTTACTTCAACTTGTTATAACGTCCAGACATTCGGCCGTCCTCCAAATTGATACGACATTGCCCATTAGGCCCCTGGAGCGCTTTGGGCGTTGTTCTAATGGCTTGAGGGCTTTGCCAATCCTTTTACCCGAACTTGAAAGCGTCTCGAGCACAGCTGGATGTATGCGATGGTATACATGACTCGGCTTGCCTAAATGAGTAATCCTTTGCGATGCTTACCGTTACTATTCTACGTATCATTTAGCGAGTTGTTGAAAGCCACAACGGTTTTATCGTTAATTCTAATTAATCGATATACGCAACATGTCTCAGCTAAGTCTTCAACCACGAACGCACCAACTTGACAGCACGAGCTCACAAGCCAGCAGCTTCGGTATCCGCGTCTACCAGTATCACTCCTTAGACCGAAGGGCATACTGAGTATCAGGCGATTGCAATTACTTACGGCGGCCTCAAGGTCAAGGGTGTCGTCGTCGTTCCTTTTATGGGTTAGTTTGGCTGAAGCTAAATGATCATAGGAGTCTCGAGTGGATTGCTGACACGCAGCACGACGCTATGTCGTGCTATATTGTCCAAAGTATGTATGCACTTGCTAGCGGTCTTTTTTCAAATCCTTTGAGATGAACTCGCTCTAACAAAGTGCAGTTCCAGTCTATGTTGCTGGTATCTGTTGTCGATAGCATTTACTTGGCTTTACACCGCCCTGGTACATGGAGCCATAAGCCATTCAATAATGCCCGACAATTGAGTTCGACGGTGCGCCGGCTGGGACGCGGTCCGTTGACTGACTCCCGTCTTTTTCCTAGTCTGCGCAGCTGGGCAGGTGAACGGATCCAACCACATCGTTAGCACATGTCGAAAACGTGCGCATCTGGAATAACAGACGTCATCGACAAGGCCAGCTGTTGAGTCTAAATACCTAGGACTCGATCTGACTTGATACCTACATACCACACTACGTTAGGTCCAGGGCTCCCGTAAGTATCTATTAACAGCTGTTCTTCTGGTGTCCAACACTCCCAACCAATAGGTGATGTTGGTGTGTTTCCAACACTTGCAATGGAAGATCATGAAATGTTCGAGTGATGATGAGGCAGAGACAGATTCTGCACATCGGGAGAGACAGGCGGACCTGCAGTATTGACATACATCGAGTTGTATCGCACCTGGTTTAGCCTGGGCCGGGTACTACTGTGCTGTCGTGCAGAATCTGCCGTACCCAGACGAATATATCGTCAGGACCCTGGCGATCCCTCTTAGCATCAGCATCAGGATCTCGGTAGCTACAGCAGCTCTACTACGATACCCTGTTGGCCTTAGCAAACCCATCACCTGAACTGGATATTCCTAGTGTTCAGTCGTCAGCAAGCGCGCGGGTCAACCGGGCTAGAACACCTGGAGGCGGGTCAGCCTGAGCGCAAGATTATGCTCGCTGTTGATTTCATAGGGCGTAGTACTCCACCAAGCGCAGCCATCGTCAACTGACATCTTTCGTTTGACGCTTGAAGTCCACCAGACGGCACCAAATAGTCTGTGCCACAGACTGGCACGCGTTTTGTCACGGACTTAAGCCCACATAAAGGTCTCCTGTCTTGAGCCCGTGCATTTAGAACCCCCCTAGAAGGAGGTTCAGGTCGCCTAGTCTTTAGCAGATCTCCCGTTATCGGGCCGGTACAGATCGCCATGAATCGAACCAGACCTGAAGTTGGGATATGCGGTGAACCGCACTCCAATTAAGTTAGGCCATGGCCATCTCTGCTGAGGTGCGGAATCACAACTCTCGACATAGCAGCATCGATTCGAGGCGCGCCGCGGCTACGGAGGTCCTCCGATGCTGACCATTTGAGTGAGTGAATTGCTGCAATTTACTATCTGGGTCTCAGATTCTGCAGCTTTGGCAACCAGCTGATATAGCTGTTGGCAAGTTTTGTTACTATTTTTGCTAGGCAAAACATGGGGTCAAGCTGATGAATGACTTGAGACCGACGGAAATGAGCAAGGCAGGCAAAACTTTGCTCGGGATTAGTGTAACCGACATACATACGCATATAGCACTGTACTGTACATGGCATCAGGGTCTGCACAGATAATGATGTTCAATGCACCAACCACTACTTGCATGCTGTGCATACCAGCATTGTACGTATAGATATTGGAGAAAATCTAAGCCTAGGTATGGGGCTTTCGATGTGGAGAGGCTATCATACTCCATGACTAGTATTCAGGAGATGGGATGCTGGGATGTGTCGGCCTCATACTGGACTGGAACAGCCAACATCTGGAGATTATAACCGTAACTACCTCAGCCCAAATGACCATAACCGGAGCAAATAGTCCAATCCTACCTTTCGAGGCAATTTGACAACGGCCCGGCGAATTCCTACGACCCTTTTGTGTTGAATCAGCCCTGAAACCATTAACTTGGCGTAGTTCTGATTATGTGACTGAAGTTGAAATCAAGGCGTTTAGCTTGGCTTGACATAGCCTCTATTTTGTTTTCAGCACACGTCAGATGATATCGCCATATCCAGGTCCAGGTCCCGACGGTCCGAAGACACGTAGATTACAGGCTATACTCGACTGCATGTAAGTGAGAAGGAAACAGAGATAAGCTGCTTCGGGCGTTAGCCGAAACCCGAGGTGAGACGACCTAGTTTGGTTTCTCTTGAAGATGAAAGAAAATAATATTTACCTATGTACCCTACCCCAGACGCACAGGCTGGGGATGATCGACGGATGGATACCTATACCCATACCCATATCAATTGGGAGGCGGGGCTGGCTGTGTGCAAAAAGAAAAATAAATAAAAAATAATCGAGTGATGATACTACTGTACTGAACTAATGGATGATGGATGAATGAGTGAATGAGTGACGAATGACAAGTGGGGGCATCGTGGGGAGCGGTGTGTCGACCCTTTGATATGTGTGGATGGCTTCATCACAAGACGACGCCATTATCAAGATGAGCAATGGGGACTGCAATGAGAAATACCACCCTACCAGCGTAGCGCAGCACTATCCCACTCATCTACATTTATAATTTACGTTTTCATACAGTAAACATTTGCTTGGCAAGATCTTTTTGTTCTCAATGTCCCCTCCCCTGTCTTTGGCTTCTTGACTCGCTCGACAGCCAACTTATACTACTGTACTGTGATAATAATAATATTATTATCATCATCATCATCACCACCACCAACATCCAGCCAGTATCAACCATAGAGTAGCGACTGGCCCAAACAGCTTCCCAAAAGGGGACACCGTGGGTTCTCTACTCTGCACATGATTCGACGTCGGTCGAGTGCAAGTCTCGTGCGTCGTCACGGGGCGATCATCAAAGCTAACGCCCTAGACCACCCCATATCCCAGATATCTATTGCAAGATACGGTATTCCGTAATTCCCTCTCAACTTTTAAGCGATTGGATGCTGTCTTAGCATCACTGGTATGGAAACCCCCTCTTGGTCGTGTTATGCCGAAATGAAGCGCCCTGGTGTGCTGTGGCGTGGCTGTACAAGTGCATGCGTATGTATTGATATCTGGAGTCCTTGAGGCTTTTGCTTCAGACATGGATGTCATCTCTAGCGTGTCTTTACTGTATATTCTGCTGCCGTTGCTACACCACGGTGATTCATGCATGATACGACTCGGTCCTCAGAAACGTATGTGGAATCTATCATGGAACATCAACATGTGCCTGCGGGAATGGCGATCGAAGCTCGTGGTGACCAAGACCCTGCAATTCAAGTTGCAGATTGATTGTGTCATGGCGAGAAACGTGTCTAAAGCACCACCATCATCTTGGCAGGATGGCTTGGCCCCATTGTTGTTACATCTGATCATCCGAAAGCGTCTCACCTATATCCAGACCGAGAGTACAGCATCATAGTCCGATATAGAATCCTGACGACAGTTTGGAAATCACAGAGTGTCGGCTTGTTGATTGGTTTAGACCTTAAGTCGTTAGTGACGGCGTTTTTCAAATGGCTACCTAGGTAGGGAGCTACATGCAGTGGTACACAAATGCGAAAAGCATTTCCATGATGAGATCCAGATGTCAGTTGTATGTATGACTTGCACACAAAATATTCAACCCTTAAGACACCCAAGCATTGAGTCACTCGGACCGTGAATTTGTGCATTCAACTACGTCTTGATATTACCTCGTCATCTCTTCCATAAACTTGGCGCTCTTCTTCCGCCGTTGTTCGTCCATGGCTCATCCGTCTACCATTCAAACGGAAAGCAGTTCTGAGGCTGTTTCCACTGGCAGGTGTTGCCCCCGTGTTCCGACTCGGTGTTCGGGTTCCATCCCGGATTGCTTTGCGCGCCCAATCAGTATCAACCCTGAGTCCATGGGGCTTCCTCGCCCTGTAAGAAGTGATAGGTGAAACCCTATCATCAATAACAGCCCGCGATGGTGTTTGTGCTTGCTGAAGACGGTTGAGAGCAAGATCCAGCTGAGATCCGGTGGGAAGCGGCGGTACAGGTGGTGGGGGAGACGAAAAGAGCGGCTCAGGGGCATCTTGGATAAAATTCCTCCAGGCAACGAGACTCTCGTTGCTTGTGCGACTATCTAAAGCTAGACTCTTTCGAATCTCATGATCTCTAGTCGCGATACTTCCAAAAGAACTTTTGCGGCTCGGCCTCTTAGGCGACTGTCTTCCCTCGAGCTCACGTTCAACCTTTTCCCGGAAGAAAGCTCTTCGCTTCTCTATCTCCTGCTTATCCTCTCGGTGGCCTGATAGCCAGGGTGAGGAGCAAGGCGGCTCTGGCTGATCATCGTCAAACGGACGCCAGGCCAGCTGAGGTGAAGCTAGTGTTCTTGGTGTCGCTGGCGCACCGTGATCAGAACGCATACGACGAAGATTGCTACCGATCCCCGATGAGGGTGTCCTCGGAACGCCAGTGCTATGTTGCTTCGTTGTGGATGGAGTTCTGCGGTGAGCAAACTTTTGCTCTCCAGTATGAGGCAGAGGGGATCGAGCTTCACTCTGTGTGTCAAACTGCTGCTCTAAGTTTTGGTGTGCCTTGCTAGGAGTGTGTTTCGACCCGGTTCGCTGTGAAAAATCCCTTGTAGAAGGAGGTGCAAAAAGTCGAGTATCTTGATGGTTCAAGGTATCATGTGAACCTATCTGATCACTTAACACAGAAGGATCTGTGTCGTCTTTGACTCCACTGTGCGACACGATCCTATGTCTTCGTGGTGTCGTTGCGATAGATTTCACCCACTCTTTGACAGAATATTGCTTATAATGGTCTTCATCATGTGCATCGTGGAAGCTTCTGATCTTTGGGGTCGTCTCGTCCAAACTTCTGCTAAGCTGGTCTTCTCCAGGATCCTGAAGGGGATACCTGAGGCGTGCTTGAGTATCCTGGAGGTTAAGCATTATGCCCGACCTAGGAAATGTGCCATGAATGACATTTTCTTGGAGGTGTTCAGGTGTGAATCCAGAATGCTCAGTATTCTCCAAATTGTGTGAAACTTGATGTCGGAGCCTTCTGGTAGATTGCGTTGGGGTGATGATTGTCGAAGCGGACCGCTGAAGACCTCGGGGTGTTGGGGTCGTATTAGCAAGATTGGGTATCATATTGTCTAGGGCCCGCGGTGTGCGGTCGCCTTCTGTTACTGTGTGATTGTCATGATCGTCGTCTCCGTTATCGACAGTAGCAAATTTATAGTCCATGGCCTTGCTGTGGTCGCATGAGGTCTTGATTTTAATCCGTCCAACTGTTGATGAGACATCAGTTTTCAGCTCATCAAACATGCCTGACCATCTTCGATCATCATCTGCGTTCGCACGTGGTCTCTGCCGCTTAATCTGCAAAGGCTCTGGCTGGAATTCGGATATCATCGACTCTGCATCGATATCCCACAAGTCGGCTTTTAACCCCTGATGTGGTTTATCGCAAGGGCTCGATATTAACCGAGCTTGTCGAACGTCCTCGGAGACGAATTGACCACCAGAATCGCCGACAACACGCTCCGTAAGAGTCCCTGGTGTCAATCGGTGAGTCGGTTGGATTGCTATAGGAAAGCGAGCAAGTGGACTGCGCCCATCGGTAATAGTCAACGGGTCAGGAGTGGGTTCAATCATCTTACCCTTTGTTTTCGGCGTGGCAAAGCCCAGAACCGACAGGTTCTTTGTGCAAACACTTGAAAGTTGTCTTGATAGTACGAAGTTTCCAACGTCGCCCTGGAGTTCTCCATCAACTTGGTCTGAATATCTTATCAGAGATTCCATCTCGGAGCTCTTTTGAAACGCTGAAGAGCCATTCTTGCCTCCTACTGAAGCTACTCGACTGCAATATTCATCTCGGGCCTCGGACGCTGAGGGTAGACACACAGAAATATCTCCTCCTGTGGCACTTTTCGGCTGAGAAAAGGTTTTCTTGTGATCACTAAAGCCACCACTCACAGGTGTGGTGACATTTGAAATCTCACAACGATCTTTTTGATCTTCGCTCATCGGTCTCCAGTCCTCAACTCTGCCTCCAGCTGGCCCTATATCTGTCAATATCGATGTGTAGAATCTGCGGTTGCGGAGTGTTAGTGGGACTCACCTCGGTGTGGTATTGCTAGACCCTTTCCATCACGAACGTCAGCAGAGTTGCAACTTTCTATTCTTTTGATGGGCCATTGTGTATGCGGAGCTTTTTTGTCACCTCCATTGAAATCCGACTTGTCTGTGAAGAGGGGTAAAAGATCAGGAGTCTTTCCGAGGTGTAATGATAGACGCATAGGCCCGGTATAGTGCTTCTCTGGGAAGGGTGTCGATACCTGCCGTCCCCTATTAGACGTTTCTCCATCTGTTCCAATAACAGGATTGAAATCATCAGAGATAATATCACGTCGAATAGTATCAGGAATTCGGGGAATAATGAGAAATTTCTCATGGTTCTGTGTCCAAAACCACTCTGCATCATATCTTGGAAGTCTACGCTCTCGGTTATCGCGTTCTGCCAGGGATTTCTCTGTCAGATACATGCGAGCGTATTCCATGGACGAAATCCGGGGTTTTACAAGCTTCCACGTCGGTCTAGAAAGACTTTCTGTTTCTGTTACTGCTTTTTGGACACTCAACCCTTGCGCGTTTGGTGCGGCAGGCGACTCAAGACTGTGTAGAACGCCTGGAGACAGATGAGGCGCTTCATGCCTGTTATCTTCGGCACTCGATTTCCAGTGCTCCACACCTACAAACGGTTCAGATCGAGAGGTCTTACTCGTGGGTATTCGTGGGTATTCCTTTTGGTTTGACCTAATAGTGTTGGAACCAGACATAGACCCGTTCAGCTGCTGGAAAGGAGTGTCCTCCGATCTTTTCTTATGCGGCGAGTCAGGTCGGTGGTGCTTTTTCTTCATGATCTTGTTCAATACTCCTGGTGCAAGCTGCGTTCTAAGTATATCTGGCATACAAGTGACCGGGGGTGAATTCCCGCCTGCCTCATCCTCGCCGTCGATATCGTACTAGAATTCTCGATTATCAGCGAGTTCTGCAGGTAGGAGAAGGCCGAGAGATGCCTGTTCTTGTGTCGACATGTCGAGCTCTCGGGCTAGAGGGTGCTGGTGAAACAAGGTTTTGGAAAGATTGTTGGGATAGCAAGGAACAGGTGGCGGATCGATCTCTCTAGCTAGCAGAGCACCATTCGTTATTGCAGGGCTTATTTCTCGACCTGGCATACCTCTGAGCAAGGGGTGAAAGGCCAGAAGAGGTCCGGTGATAGCCGACGTTTTTGTTGACACTTGGCTAGCGAGTGATGTGTTCTGGGTAAGAACGACGTTATTGAGTTTAGATGAATCTACCGGCGGTCGGTCATAACCGATTGATGTATCCGTGCCGGACACCATGATAGAGTCAGCAGATACTGCATGATAATGATAGAGTCCGTTGTCGCCCTTTCTTCTTTCAAGATCGTTTGTAATGTTCAAACACACTGGTTCCAGCTTCTTGAATTCCTCACAGTAGCGCACCATAGCATCCCTGGCTCTTGGATAGTCGGGGGTATCACACCAGCAGCGCAGCTTCATTTGGATAACCTCCTGTCGCTCTCGTGAGAAACAGTCCTTGGAAGTCAGATGCTCGAAGACTGAGAAGCGAACACTATCACGGACGCCTGATGAATGCGGGGTCGGATCTATATCATCGTCGTTGCCCAGGAGCACAGCCGAAGGCACCAGAGCATTGAGTAGTGCCATTATCTGAGTAACCTCCTTCCTTTGCTTGATATCCTTTGTCAGCTCTTGGGTGAGAATCTGAAACAGTCAGCTAACTAAGCTTTATATACGGTATAACACGTCTTACACATATTCTTAACCCGGCATGCAGGTGCTTGAAGTTGGCAGATGACATCCGTTCAAGCTCCTTAAGCATTGGAGGTCGGCATTCGCGTGGCGAAGCAGCTTCGATGGCAGTATGTGTAGCTTTGAGAAGGCGAAGACGGCGAATCTCCATTGCATCCAGGTAGCCTAAGCCATTCATGGCGAGATCAAAATTGATGCCTCCATTTTGAGGCTTTCTGAAGATGGTAGAAGCGATGTACTTGGCATATTTGCGAGTATTTGCATCATAGTCGACTCCTCTAGTGATGCGAATTGCTGGCCAATCCTTGATGATCTGAGCACGAACGCTTGAGTCGTTGTCGAATGATAACAACCGCCTTCTCATTTGTTGTGCAAATCCGCACTGTTGAGGGTTCAGGTCATCGGCCGTGCCATCTATCAGGTCTTTGATAGCATCGTAACCACTGCCTAACCACCAGGCTTCAAGGTCGGCGGCGTACGGTGGCATCGCTCCTGAAGATCTATGATTCACCTATGAAGAGGAAACATGACGCATGTGCGAGATTGTTCAGAAAGCAAAGACGTTATGAAGTTGGCAGAGCGCGATGGGGAAAGTTTTGATTAACTTTGCGTGTTGCTAAACGGGCGGCGAACCTGAGGCGAGCGTTTGAAGTGAAGTTTGTAGGTCGCCGAGAGATGTTATGGCCTCATCATTGTAAACACCAGCTGTAGGTGCAGGTGCAGGTGCTTCCAAGCGGTCGGGGCCTTGCAGTTTTGGTGTTTGCCCGTTTGCATTGTCCGTGGGCGAGTGCCTGGAGGCAAGACGTTTTCAAGGCAGGTATTCACTGTCCAGCTCTGCTCTTGCCTTCCACTTTCACTTCCACTTCCATCGTGATTGAATGCAAGTGCACCATTGCATCCATAATATCATATATCACATGCCATCTTCTTAAATCCTGTCGTTGTTCCTCTAACGGAATCATATTTTATTCACTAATAAAACACTGGGTCTCTGTGATGTTGACTGCAATTCATTTCGTGAGGTCATTTTTGAGGTGGACATTAGTGACATGCATCTCGAACCCCTGACCTGCTGAATCTCCATTCAGGTTTAATTGACGAGGCCTCCTGCATTCCCCGCTAAAACGGGCTAGTGCCGAGAATAGCGGACCCTCTCACTGAAATTACAGGGGGAGCTTCTGCAGCTGTCGCCGATGATCTGGTTAAATTTGGGTGCCAAGGCCAATCGCAGCCAGTTTCAGGGCAGCTAACTGTCACTGGATGGTTCTGACGCAGCAGTGGACGTCTCGAGGAACCAAAGCTATGGACAATACCTAACTTTGTTTTTAGTCGGGACAAGACTAAGCCAAGCTTGAATTGGCCTGGACCTGTTTTTGTTTGGTGCCACGAAGCAAGCAACCATCTGTCAAGCTTGAACTCCAACTCTCTTCCTTTCTTTCCTTCCATTTTCTTTTTTGTCTGTTCTATTGGCAGCTTCATCAGCACATCAATAGGTTGATTAGGTTGTGGATGATACTGCCTGCCTAGTAGATACCTGCATATCTCATCAATGATTCTCCGGCATTCAGGACGCCTGGTGCGTCGCCTCAACCAACCTTCAACTCCAGCTGTCAGCTCCTGGAACTTGGCACTCTCAGCAGTTCCTCATATTCGGCATTGGGGCCCGAACCGAAATCCCAACCTTGTCAGCAAGCTCCAGTTCTCAACCCAGTCTAACAAAAAGAGAGGTATGTTGTCACGTCATCTCATGATTTTTCTGCTTGTACCTAGGTATTTTGGACTCAACCCTGGACATCATGTCTCTTAAGATTGTTGAACTACTATCGACAAGCCATCATGTTGCAGTTCAATCATGTTCACGGATCTTCATTCGTAGAATTATTACTGGATGCTACGTAGTCGAATTTGAATTCGAGTCGTTGCTAATTCTTTCACCCCCAAGTAGATGAACCTCAACGCTTCAATGCCGAGGGCCAAGGAGGTCAAAGACCTTCTTCAGAGCCTTCACTTTTAGTCAAGATGGGAGAATCTGCAGCCACAACTTTCGCTTCCATACTCGTTCTGGGTTTAGGCTTCGCTGCTGCAGGTTATATATATCACAAGTTTTATAAATGGCTTGTCGTTAAAAAGATGACACACGCTTTTGAGCCTGGTGATCCTGTCCTCGACTTGGCTGCAATTGGAAAGGATGTTCCTCACCAACCTGGCGGTACCAGTGAACACTGGATATTCCGTCCCGAGCAAGAACGAGTTGACGCTATCGTCATGGGAAGTATCGCAGGACACTACCACCTCTTGATAGGCGAGAAGGGATGTGGTAAAAGCAGTATGCTCATTGATGCCATGCGGAAAAACGATGGCGATGGTGTTGCCATGTTTGAGGCCCATGCTGACCTCGAAATCTTTCGCATTCGCCTTGGCAAAGCTCTTGACTACGAATTCCACGAGGATTATATCGGCGGATATTTCAGCGAGAGGGGCCCCCGCGACACCACGGCTCTGCTGGATATTGAGCGTGCCTTGAACAAGCTGGAAAAGGTGGCCATGACGAAGCGGAAAGAAAGAGGCAAGCCTCTTGTGGTCATCGTAAACCAGATGCATCTTCTCCGGCACGATGATGATGGACGAGACCTGATTGAACTCCTCCAGCAAAAGGCTGAGCAATGGGCTGCTGCTAACATTGTTACCATGGTTTTCAACTCGGATGATTACTGGGTATACGAGCGCCTGAAGCAGCTAGCCACCAGAATGGAGGTCCTCCCTGTTACAGACCTGCCCAAGCAACAAGCTATATCGGCCCTACAGAGGTATCGACAGAAGTACTGGAAGGAGAACGTTGAACACGGACTTCTCGAAGAGGTCTATGACAGTGTTGGGGGACGCTTAAGCTTTCTCAACCGAGTAGCAAAGAGTCGCGACATGCTTGGCACTTGCGAAAGAATCAAGGAGATAGAAAAGAGATGGTTCCTCAATCAATGCTGGATCTTGGGTAAGGAGATGGATGACGATGTTATGGATCAACAGAAGTGGGCTGTAAGTTGGAACAACTATCATGGTCTTATTGAACATTTCGCTGACTAACTAAAAGGCTGCTGCTATGAGTCTGGCTAAGGCCTTGGTTGACAAAGAAGATGATACGGCGAACGACGAGACGTATGATCCTATTGAAGGACATAAGCTTCCGACATATCCGTTTCACATCGCCCAGCAAATCATGACAAGATGCGACTTTATTCGAGACCTCGACAGGATGAACTTGTTTAGCATCACAAGCCAGGCAGATGTTCGTGCGAGCAGCGTACCGATGCATCGTGCGTTCAGAGAGATATGTTCCGAGCCTGGTTTCGACAAGCACCTGGAACTCACCATAGAGAGAATTGCCGCCATTGAGAGTTTGGGCCGAACCCGCGAGCTTGTCACTAAGGATCTGGTGCTCGGCGGTCAATACGAGATCGAGCAAACCCGAAAAGGTATCACGGTGAAGTTGAGGGAAGGCGAAGAGCCAGAGACAGTACAATGGTTTCCTGGAAATGAGGGGCCGCCAAGTCCAGAAGAATGACCGTATTCATCATTCTCTCGGTAGTGGTCCGATCATGTTTATACAAAGAGCATAACGATGGAAAGGCATAGTCTAGGCGGGATCAAGTGGGCGGACAAAGCGCAGGTGGATGGATATTTCAGTTCGTGATGAAGCGACCTGTACAGCAACTAAACGACTTTACATAGATTCCCTTGACACGTGTCGAAACAGCATTATCTATACAAATATACTCAAGACTAGGTAGTGGCTGTATTTCTTTAGATTAATCATCAATATTTTAAGCGCAACATATAATAATACGCATTGCGGTTTAAACACTGGCTTGTTTACATTTACCCATCGGTAAGTGCTCTACAAAAGGGGGTGAATGTTGACCGTGCTTGGCACGTGACCCCATCGGATCTTTGCCACGACAACGCGATCCGAGCAAACATCTCTAGGTTAACCGCCGCCCGTCAGTTTTTTTCGTGACGCCCCACCCTTCTTGCAAGTTCACCTTACCCTACACGTCTACATCTCGCGTTCTTTGGACGAGATAAAAGCTATCGTCGCAAAGAAGCTTTTCGATGTCATCGAACGGCACCGGTAGCAGCAAGTGGCCTGACTTTCGGCTAGCATCTACTCTGCGGTCTCTTGTGCCTGGCTTACAACCCAAAAGGCCAGATAAGCAAAACAACGACAACGCCGCTGGTCACGACCACGACCACGACCACGACAACAAGCAGCAGCACGAGAGCGAACCCCAAAACGAGCTTCATGAAGATCTAAATCCACCATCCAGGATGGCCCACGAAAATATGGAAACCGAGGACCAGCCAATTGATGGTATTGGAGGGTTGAATAGCTACAACAACGATGTTCAGGCTGGTTCAGACAATGATGACCAGGATCAAGACTTCGGCGTGCTCGAAATGTTCGATAGCAACGCGACACAAGCTCCCTACTCATCCCAGCTTAACAATGCATCTTACGACGAGAAAGCACCCGAGGCACTCATGACAGAAGAGGCGCCTTCCTCCCAAACACGAAAGCACAAGCGTGATAAGAAGGAACGCAAACGGAAAAGCACAAGTGACGACGCATCTCTCCAACTTTTGACGGAAGAAGACTCCTCGCGCAAACAGAGAAAGTCCAAGAAAAATTCAGCGCAAGTAGCCGAGATACCTGATAGCCTTGCCGAAAAGAACTCCTCGAACGCATTTCAATCTCTGCCCCAGCAGATTTCAGCCGTCGATCTTTATGATGATGGTGCTACTCCTGCTACTCCTGTTACGCAGGCGAAACGCAAGCGCAATTCTTCCGATTCCACAGATGGCAAAGAGCGCAAAAAGCGTAGATCACGCGACGATGGAGTCGCCGCTGAGTCTCAAGATATCGTGCCAGAAACTCAAGAAGGCGCCCAGAGTACATTGGAAGGAGCGAACACTCGCGACTCTCCAGCTGCATCGTTTTCGCGTACTCGGAACGCGCCTCGTCTAGGTGCCATCGATGATGACGTTGCAGATGATCCCCCAGAATTGCCACGGTCACGAGAGGGTAGTGCCGCTCCCGACGAGATGGACTTGGACGTTTCGACTGCACAGGGAGAGCAAGAAGAAAAAGGCAGTGGACCAGTCGAGCCCCGTGAAGTCAATGGGTCACAAAACACTCACAATGAAGATGTTGAGAGAATGGCCCGAGAAGCGTGGAATGAGCATGTCATCAATGCGCAGAACAACACCAACACCCAGGACTCAGCAGACCAGCACGATAAGATTGAGATTCCCACATCTGCACAACGTCAACAGACAACTCAGGATGTGTACGATATTCCGGGAAGTCCTCTACAAACCCCGGACGCGCCCATCGCAAGCGCAAAGAAATCGCGGACCGCATCAGCTAAGACAAAGAAGGCCAAGCCCACATTCTTTGAAAAGTCGCCGTCTCCTGATCAAGATGATCTCGCCCCTTTAGCATCGCCCTCTGCCACAACACAGGCACCTCCAAAGCGTGCTAAGAAAGCTTCGAACCGTAAAAAGTCTGAGGCTAATGTGCCTCGTTCAATGCAGGCGGGACAGGATGAGGAAGAGCCAAGAGCAGCAGGTGCACGCCGTGATCGAACGGACAACCATACCAAGGGACGTTTCAGTGAAGAAGAACTCGGCCGTATCGCAAAAGCAGTTGAGGCCTATCGTTCTGCCAACGATATGGAACAGTATCAGCTGAACACGATGATCCATGCGCCTGGAGGCACGGCCGCTGGTGAAGAGCATGCCGCTTTTTGGGACCGAATCTTTGCAACTTGCCCAGACCGTCACCGACAGAAAATTATCAACATTACCCGAAAGAAGTTTCATAACTTCGTCGCTCGTGGCGCCTGGACTACCGAACAAGATCAGGAGCTTCGTGATCTGATTGAGACCAACGGCAAGAAGTGGTCCAAGATCGCGGGTATCATCAACCGCCACCCTGAAGATCTCCGAGACCGTTACCGCAACTACATCATTTGCGGAGCCAGTCAGCAAAAGGATAGATGGACAGAGGAAGAAGAACAAAAGCTGGTTGAGGTTGTCATGCATACCATCGATGCAATAGACCAACAACGACACGACAATCCAAATGACACGAGGTTCCAGAGGCCGTACGTGGAGCTTATCGACTGGCAAACGATTAGCGAGCAGATGGGAAGAAAACGCAGTCGCCTCCAGTGTATGACAAAGTGGAAGGCCATGAATATCAAAACTCACGTCAAGGACCAGCTGGCATCTGCTGCACCCGACGCCTCCATCACTTTCCGCCTGGAGAAGGCGCGCCGTCAAATCGCTGCCATGCCTGATGAAGAACGCTATCGTATGGTCTTGGCCATTCACAACTCATCGGCGCGAATCGAGTCCAAGATTCCTTGGCAACGACTTGTTGATAAAACCTTCCGCGCCAGCTGGCATCGACCTACACAGATGCTTTTGTGGCGACGCCTGAAGCGCACAGTACCTGGCTTTCAAGAGAAGAGTGTACGCGACTGCGCAACATATCTGATGGATCTTTACAGCCAGACCGGCGAGCTCCCGAATGTAGAGGACACTCTCTACGACGATGCAGAAGAAGTGGAGTTCGTGAACAGTATTCCGATCGGTCAGATCAACAGTAGCACACCCGCAAATGGCCAGAATATCAGTGCCGAATACATCACCGAGGCTGACGAGGATGGAGACGAGTACCAGGCTGGTGAAGAGGCAGATGAGCACCAGACTGGCGAGTACGGTATGGTCGACGAGAACATTCAGCCCGACCTGCCTATTGCACCCATGGAAGATTACAGCCCTGCTCCAACGGCATCAATGGACCCGGTTGCACCAGTCGCGGATCTAGCACCTATGGAACCTGCTGAAATGGTTGACCCAGCTCTCTCTGCCGAGCCCATGCCACTCGAAGAGATCGAAGAGGAGGTGCCGCCCAGCGTCGAAGAGCAGGGACTCATCAACAAGCCTGTGGGCACTCCTGTGTTTGCCGAGCCAGCGCCTCCCAAGGCCACTCGGGTGGCAAAGAGAACAGGTTTTGGCAAAGCCAAGCCGCCGAAAGCTCCACGAAAGTCGTCAGCTCGATCTACACCAGTCAAGTCCACACCGACCAGACGTTCTACAAGGCGTGCCGCAGCTCCGTCTCAAGACCCCATCGAGGATTCCGAAGGAACACAACCTTCTGCTCCCGCAGATGATGATTCTGAAGTCGAAGACGCCAAGACACGCAAACGAAAGACGCCTAGCAGGTTCCGGTCCACTACCACTACCGAGCTACCCACTGCCGCTGACGACTCGGACAGTGTGATGGACGACATGGAAGACATGCCTGCACGCATCAGATAAACAGCGAGTAATTGCAGTGAAGCAAGAGGATAGGGGGGATGAACAAATATGAGAAGTGGTAGAGTGAGTGTTCGGCTGACGCGGTTGTACAATCACCAAGCCTTCGCACTAAAGCCGACGTGTAATACTAGTTTAGTGTTTTCCATTGCTAATACGGAGTGGGCTGAGTGCGGTAATTCATCAAAGGATGACAATGCATGATATAGAAAGGGTCATTGATTGCGTTTCCTCAATAACAATGGTATTTTTAATATTAACATTCCCATTTCGCCATGTGTCAGTCGAAGACATTTATATACAAATCTTGACGTCTCTCGTTAGTCTGCTTGAGCCGTCTGCTGGGGACTTTCATAAACTCGTCGTAACCCATGTCCATCACGTCCTGAACACAGATTGTGCATGTCATAACAACCAATATCTTTCTGATCCCAGACTCTACGACAGGTTTCTTGTGTAGATCTTGGGTTAACATCCTTCTTTATCGAATCTCGGGTTCCCGCATGAACTCGGGAATAGATAGACCTCCCTCACCAGGTTCAGAGTGAGCAGTGCCGAAGTTGCTCATTCGGGTACGGGTGACACCGGCATCAGCGCGGCCGATAGCGTTATCCAACAGCCCGACAACGTCGTCGACGGGGTTCCCGTCACGTCCAGGGCCAAGAGCTGAGTCGTTATCGAAAGAGTAGATTTTGATACCACGTAGATGTGTATCCTTGCCGTTCTGGTGGTTCTCAAGGATCTGCATCTGCACAACCCACGCAACAAGAGTATTGCCGTCAGGATCACCGCCGGCGCCAGCAATGGGGACTTGTTGCCAACCCACAGGATTCTCCATGGCCATGGTTGCAAACTCGATGAGGTTGTTCTCACTAGTACCGGCTTTGAAGACGACCTTGGTCGGGGTGTAGGATTCGTCCTCATTATAATCGACATAAAATCGAATGTCCCGAATTCCAACACGCTTGGTGAAGTACATGGTGAGTTTATGGGGCTGAGGGCCGTCGGATCTTGAATGAATGTTAGTTGAAGAAGAGGCAATAGGCTACAAATTCACTTACTGCCAGAATTGCTTGAGATCATCACTCTTGAGCTCTTCGACTCCGTTACCAGGCTTGTGACTACTGACGGTAAAGCGAGCGAGGTTAGAGACCTCCTTGAGACCGGCCGTAGCGGGATCGAAAAGGGGAGCTATGTCCTGAGCATGCTCTTCATCGACATCGTCTTCCTCATCCTCATCTTCATCCTCATCGGCGTCTTCCTCTTCGATGCTCAAATTTTCGTCTTCATACTCCTCTGGTGAGCCACTTGGCTGATTAGCTTCTGAGTCTTCCTCATCAGCAGCAGCAGGAGTACCGTTGAAAGAAGTCTCGGCTCCAGTGACTATGGCGGCAGCTTGTGCGGGCATTGGACGAGCTCGGCCATGGAGGATACTGTCATCAGGTTCAGGCTCAGAGCTAGAGCCATCGTAATCGAGTTGAGGCATACTGAGACGTGGGCCTTGGGCAACTTGTGTGCCTATAAGAGCGTTAATATACCGTCTTGTTTGCCTCTCTCTCTCTCATTCCTCTCATGTTTCTCATTGATTCGTTCCTCAAGAATCTCCATGTTCTGTTCGGCGGCGTGAATGGCGGCATCATCATTCTCCTTTTCTTCCCATGTGCAAAAAGGAAGTGGTCTTATAAGTCGCTCGCGCTCGCAAAGCAATTCGCCGTTCTTCTGTTTGAAAGGAAGATTGCCGAGAGGAACTCGAGCCAAACGCCCTTTATAGCAGTAGGGATGGCTGCGCTCAGAAACCTGACGCCGACGAGGAGGCATGTTCGCGAAAGCAGGGGAAGTTTTTCTTAGATATGCAGAGATGAAGAGTGTATCAAGCTCGCAGGGTGCTGTGGAAGTGTCAAGTGAAAATGTCACAGGTCAAGCAGGGCTTTGAACTTGATGGCAGGTAAAATACCCTTTGATCAAGTAAACGGTGCACGCAAGCTATCACTCGATACCAGCTGGCCAACTCTCAACACTGCCACATTGCAACGGTCCAAGCAATATTGTACTACGCTATTACCAGAAGGGGGGGCTCAACATAGGAACGAGAATCCAACTTACTTCTGTAGAGACGAAATGGATTTGGGGGTGGTG
This sequence comes from Fusarium coffeatum, assembly GCF_003316985.1. NCBI lineage: Eukaryota > Fungi > Ascomycota > Sordariomycetes > Hypocreales > Nectriaceae > Fusarium > Fusarium coffeatum. The sequence continues at coordinate 26,499 of NW_022158240.1, forward strand.
CTCGACGTCGTCGCTGCTGATCTGGTGGCTGGTTAGGTGTTGGATGAAGCGTAGGCCCATCAGGGGTTATCATAGGGGCAGCAACTGGAGATGCTCCTTGACTTGGATTAAGTCTACTTCTAACAGCAGGGCCGCTTGGAGTGGCAGCAAGTTGGGGGACTGGAGATGAGGCTATCTCGGATGTTTGAGGTCTCGGGCTCGATGCTGATGCTGATGCTGATGCTGCGTTTGCGTGCACATGCGTATTATTTGCATTTGCGCTTGCGTTTGCATTTGCGCTTGTGCTTGTGCTTGTGTTTCCATGAGTGGCAGCTACATGGCGGGCTCTTCTTGAACCTCGTGTGATATCCATACTTGCTACTATAGGTAGGTAGGTAGTGGCAGTAGCAGTGGCAGTGGTAGTGGCAGACAGTTGCAGGCAAGAGCAGTTCAGTTTCCTAGCTAAAATCAACACCTTGATCCATATACAGGCAGTCCAGTACCAACCTACTGACGTACAGGCTGCTACAGCCAATTCCCCTACTGTATTCGTACTTTGATACAGTCACAGTCAATTGATTAGGTAGGTAGGCGCGGTCGCGGTTGTGCATCCAATTAGGGAAAATGTGATGTGAGTGGATGGGTGAGCGCGCTGTCACGTGGTTTCTATTTCAAGCCTTCCCAGGATGGATTAGCTCGCGAGCTGACTCTTACCCCTGTCCTCCAACTCGAATTCTCACCCTGATCTACTATTAACAATGCTTTGACCTTGCCTGACCTGACCTGAAATGGTCTGGGCGTGTCTCAAATATCGGTATCATCTAATTATTGCTACTCGTGAAAGGAGACAGAAAAAAGAAAAGAAAAGAAAGAGGAAAAAGAAACGCAGGGACAATGCCATCACTCTGCAGATCCGTCCAATGCAGCAATTGACTGACTGACTGACTGACTGACATTCACAGTTCCTCGTCTGGTTGCGATCTCGGTTCAGCAAAAGCTTAATTAACTGAGCCAACCTCTCGTTTTTACATCCAAGCGACGATCTCTTCTTTTCCAGGTTCCTGGTTGCAATTATGACTTGCAGGGGTGAACCAGCCTTTTCTAGCCTCTCTCTTACAGGGACGTTGTACGAATCACGACCCCACACATAGAAAAGAAGAAAAAGACTTCCAGAACATCTTGACTGGAACTGCCAAGTTTGCAGTTTGACTTTGGCTCCCTGGTGGATCGCGTCATTCGCCTCTGAGGCTGAGGAGCTGAGTTGTCGTTGTCGTTGTTGTTCTGCTACGCCGCTGGCTTACATCAATCAAGCAGGGAGGTTATCTTGATACCTAGTCGACCAATGTCGAATGCCCTCCCAAGTCCCAACTGATCTTGATATTCGATACCGTTACATTGAAACAAGTCGATGATTCCTTAATCAAATGGGAAAGGCGGGCTGCCCGTTTAGCCTCCCCTCCCCCCGCAACGACGCCGTGACCATGTCCGTCTACGGTATACCCGTTCAACGGCGACCATGGTACGAATACCGTCCCTTGATTACTACCCACTAAGACAGGCACGAGGTCCCCTGGAAATTAAAGCCATCGACTCAGGTCCTGAGATGGAACGGGTATGCCGAAATAGCTTCAGCCCTTGCCGTCCTGACTAAAGAGTGAGGCATGCAGGAGATCGTCTGATTTCACCTTTAGTGCAAAGCCTAGCAAACATGAAACATCGGCTTGTGGTATCTGCGTTGCTACAGAACATACTGCAGTCTTCCTTTTAGTTGTCGACTAAGGACGGACGTTGGTGACATGCACGGCCTACGTATTGCCCTTTGTTTCGAGTCCTTACGGGCCACATCGCCAGCCTCATTTACAGCCATCATCCCGGCTCCGATCACTCCAACACGCCTCACCTTGAACCATTTCATTGGCAACGATCCGAATTCTTGGTCCAAGCTGCCGCCATCGTTAAGATCTTGGTGCGTCATTGTCGTTTTCACTTAACTACCGGCCTCCCCGCTGGCCACGTCTACTGGTAGATCTTCAGGGTCGTCCCATGGAGCCGGTCCTTCAATGTCCTTCACAAGATCCAAGCTTTGGATCCTCTTTTTGCTTCTGTGAATTCAAGCCAAGGCTTTGGTTGTGGCTCGTCTCAGCTTGTTCGACTTCTATTCGCTCTCAATGCATGCTGACGTTCAGAGTCCTCCCGTGCTGAGCTCACATACCCACCATCAATGCCATCCCAACGATGTCATTAGCAAGGATGGCCTTATTGAACTATCGTCAAGACAGGGTAACAGGACACTTGATGGGCCTTGATGATCCTGATGATCTCTCCGTCCGGACTCGCAGGTGTGAGTCTCATCAGCATAAATATCTAGACATGGCGACTGTTTCGGCCAGCTATCAATCTCAATCATCTCAATCACTTCTAACTGCAAGAGGCGAGAGCTAATCCTGGGGTTTCGTCTGATTTTGTCCCATGTATTTTGACCCTCTGCCTACCATTGAATCAGCTCTTACATCTTCTCCTCCACCCGATATGTCTTCATCCATACTCAATAATCGCTCGGCTCGCAGTACGCCTGCCGTAGCCAACTCCGCCTTTAGCCCTCCTGCCGAAGCCTCCAGCTCTTCGGCCCAAGAGAGAGGTTCAATTGTGCGAGATAACTCTCCTGAAGCCGAGAGCCTTCCATCCAACCCAGCTGTTACGCCTATCATCACACATGGGGATAACCTCGCGTCGCCCAACGGCCGAAGCTCGGAAGCTGATACAGTTGTGCCTCTCCAGCCTGCTGTTAGCCAAGACCCCGCCATTCGATCTCGTCCCGGCTCACGTACCGGTAACTTTGTCACTCCCAAGACCGCTCGCTTCTCTCAGGATGGCGCAGAGCCTGTTCAATACTCGGGCGGCTCGATAAAGTCTGCTCGACGACGTACACGCGAGCGTGATGACTACGACTTTGATCAAGCTGCCGACTACGCACCCATGAGTGACTATGAACGGTACTATCGTACTGAAGGTCGCAATGATCGTGAGCGGTACACTCGAAGGGGTCCTTACCCACCTCCCTCACACATGAACCGTCGTCGAGCACCTCCTCATGACTCGGACGAGGAGTTCTACAGTAGCGATGATCCTCGACTGCCTCCTAATGGTGGACGTAGGATGATGGATGAAGAGTTGGGCTACTCTGGTCGACCTTACGCTTTCCGACGCACTTCTACTCTTAACGGCTTCAACATCACAACCGGCAAACTTCAATGGAATGAGTTAAGCCGACAGGAGAAGTCAGAAATTATGCGTCTTCCATTGACGCAGTGGATGAACTCAAATTTCAAGAACCACTTCGTTGCTAGTATGGGGGAGTTCATTGGTACCACCATGTTCCTCTTCTTTGCCTTTGCTGGCACAGAGGTTGCCAATATCCAGGCCGACACCAACAACAGGACAACCACTGGTGAATCTACAGGCAGTCTTAACGTTTCCAAACTCCTTTACATCTCCATCATCTTTGGATTTTCTCTTATGGTCAATGTCTGGGTCTTCTTCCGTATCAGCGGAGGTCTCTTCAACCCTGCCGTCACCATGGCCATGTTGATGGTCAAGGCCATTAGCATCACAAGAGCTGTCTGTCTGTTCCTCGCCCAAATCCTTGGGTCCATGCTTGCCTCGGTTGTTGTGCGGTATCTATTCCCCGAAACATTCAATGTTCGAACTACTCTTGGTGGCGGTGCATCTCTGGTTCAGGGTGTATTTATCGAGGCTCTTCTTACTGCCGAATTGGTCTTCACGATCTTTATGCTTGCCAAGGAGAAGCATCGAGCTACCTTCATCGCTCCTGTGGGCATTGGTCTGGCCCTCTTCATTGCAGAGATGGTCGGAGTCCAGTTCACTGGAGGCTCGCTCAACCCTGCTCGAAGCTTCGGTCCCTGTGTTATTACCGGTAGCTTCGATTCGGAGCACTGGATCTACTGGGTTGGCCCTGCCATCGGTTCACTGATCGCCGTATGCTTCTACTGGTTCATCAAGACCCTGGAGTATGAGATGGCCAACCCTGGCGCCGATGGCGACGATCTCAACGACCCCACAAAGAACCCTGAAAAGCGAGCCGAGATCCAAGCTGCCAAACCGGCGGTAGTGCCCACAGCAGCTTTTGGCACCGGCAAGACGGCTTCCATTCTCAGTTAATGTCCGAGTTCATGAACTCATGGCTGCATGAGCGAGAACGACATGTATATGAAACATCAATGACTGGACGATGAAAGCTGACACATGCGACATGATGGTTCATGGAGATGATTGCTCAGTACAGCACAAATAAAATGAACTTTTAGGTTAGGGCAACATGGGAGATGATCGTACAAGCAAGGATTTACGATTTGGGACTGGCTTTAAATTGTGTAATGGCAGGAGTTAGGTTTATAGCGTTTTTGTATCACATTTCAAGCTTCAGCTAGTACATTTGGCAATCTGGGTAAAATCTTGATGGTATCTTCAAACATGCTTGTATGGGCAGTGAAGAATAAAAGGACCATACCGCAGAAACTTGCTCAAGCATGTTGGAAGCCGTTATGAGTTCGTTGCTCTTATATGAGAAGCCTACTGCACGAGGGCTTCGTCGGATACGTGAAAGGGCAATACGTCCCGCTGATAGTTGATCAAGCACACGAATGAAGAAGGCCATGCTAGGATAGGAGTATTCCGATATTGTACCATATCATATAGTAGATGCTGCAATGGAGCCATCAACTTACACGGTGAGGTAACATCATGGTGCAAGGGCAAAGACCATGGGATGTTGATGAGAGGTGTCACCAAGCCACTAAACCATTCAATCTTTCAGCAGTTCTGGACGTACTTGTGTTGAAAAACTACGTGGAGGATTGCTTGCATCGGAGTTCTGTCTGCACGCTCTCGGTATAACATATTCATACAAGAGCTGATCTCTGTTACTAAGCAGATGGTCTCGACAATACAGTGAATGCCCAAAGTTTGTTGTCAAATCTGACAAGATCCAGATTCTCCATGGTTCCTTACTTTATTCAGCAGCTATCATTCTCCAGAAAGTATCCCGCCAAAAGTCCAACAAGTATCTGTGCCCTATATTGGCCTCTATGGTGAGTCCGGCTCAACATCTGATAGTTCCATCATCTCTATCAACTCCATCAACTCTCGCTCCTCTCGCTGACGCTGTCGTCTGGCACGAAGGTTGCTCACAGTGAAGCAGACGGCGAGGTAAGAGAGAACGAAGGCGACGATGCCCCCTACGGCGCCAAGCATGAATCCAGCTGCGGAATCACGAGTGAATGCAAGATGGGCGCTATCAGGCTCAGGGGTTGTGATGTTGAGGTATGTCATGGTCGCGGTCTCGTTTAGTGATTTCAGGTATGGGATACGGTATAGCTCTGCGAGTGATTCTTGGTAGTCAAAACTCGATTTATCTGTCGGGGGTTGGTGGTTAGATACTTTTTTGAGATTGTCTACCTATCCTGGCAGACTCACAAGCGTAGTTTTGATAAGGAAGCTGTTGGTTATGTTCGGTCAGGTCTTCCGTGGTATGTTTAGGAAAAGTTTATGAAGAGTTGTGAAGTACTTGGATGAACAAAAGGGCGGTTGTGTGCAGCGAACGTACATGGCAGTGACAACCAGCTGGCAGGTTGCTCATCACAGAAGCTTAGGAACAAGTATTGGGTTTCTTGATCTTGACTGCTTGCTCTGTCACTTGGTTGGGCACTGCCAGTGATGTACAGTTGGTAGATTTGTTTACGACGAACACTACCTATGTTCGTTCTGGGTTCAACTGTTCAACATAGACGATAGGTACATGTGTTCTTACTGAGCCTTACAAGGCCCTTTGTAGCCATCATCTTCTTTTCTTGAACTGGAAATGCGCGGAGCTAATTATGTGCCTGTTACCTTGATTCTAACAAGAGCAGCAGGTAACAATAGTTGTAGTGAAGGGGCGTATAGGCTAAGCTCGTGATGATTTAAGGACCTTGACATATTTCAGAGAACTTCCATCACAAGAACCATACTCTCTCTAGGGAGCATCTTTAAACAATCCTGGTATTGGACTGCATGTGTGTTTGACTATACACCCGTTTTGGTCTTAATCAGGGGACAAGCAAGCATAATATGTTAATACTTGCAAAATCAAACGTGTGCTTAACAAGGTTACAAAGAAGCCCCGTTGGCTCAGTGGTAAAGCGTATCACTAGTAATGATAAGATCACTGGTTCGATTCCAGTACGGGGCATGTGACTTATTCTTTTACTATTTTTGCCGATCAACAAGCCCTTCTACAACACCTTAATAGTATGTATCTTGAGATATTCGTGTGTTGAGCTTCTGCTTGCCGTGACTACTGTTTTGGATGCATGCGCACGTGGCTTCCTATTGCGACTATAGGAAGGGGTGGCTAACATGTGAGAGTCGTCTTTTCCCTCGTATTTATGCCATCTTGAGTTTTCGCATTCACAATCTACATCCCGTAGTACATTTGGACCTCAGAAGTGAAGCCCGGTTAACTTTATATTAAATTAGTAAGTAGTTCATGATTAGCACATTCAACGTGCCGTACAAAGGGAAATTATTGACATGAAGTACATAGTCAAAATCTTTATACCTTATGAGCCTACCCTACACTAACGATGGTCAGTACTGTGCTTGAGACAATATTTAAGTGACCAAGAATAGATGCGTAGCTCCAAGTCACATATTTGTTTTCAGGTCATAAGCAACCATCATGCATTCTTGCGTGATTGATGGACTGTGCAGCATACGAGTGCCTCGTGACAGGCCTTATCATCTCCCATCTTGATGGTTTCAAGATAAGCTGTTGGACGTAAATACATCACGTAGTTCATGATCTACTTTGGCAAGCACTGGATAAAATGTCTTATACCCTATCCTCTGTCGTCAAATGCTTTTGATAGTGTGATGCTATTCTAACCTGTTGTCATGACTTCACGAGATTGTTTCATTACAGACGAAAAAGCGGAGAGTGGGTCAAAAGAGTAATTAACCAGACTGGAATAATAGACGGAAAGATGGGCAAATGCGCCAGGAGTCAAACAAGACTAGTCCTGTCAATGATGGCGCGTGCTTGAAGCGTTGAATTGAGAGATATCCATTGGTATTAATAAGCATAGGACAGCACGCGACAAAAGAGGTAGACACCGACCGCATTTCGAAGTCTTGAATGAAACTTGAAAGAAGAGGACTCAAGTTACGATGGATGACGACGGAACCCGAACAAGGATCATGTCATGAATACCCATTAGTACAGGAACAGGCACAGGAACAGTAAATTAAAATTGATGTCATCCGCCCACTCGGCCCCCTTTTCGCTTGGGCATGCTCATCAATACAGAATGATGGACGGGCGATGCCGAGCCAAGACTGGGCAAATGAGTGGAAATTTACTAATTATCATCTTGACGAGATAGAGAGTATTCATTACTGGTAATCAACCTGCCAAAGTTTGACTGATGACGGCCGGCCAGTCAAGATGAATTGGATTGGATGCTTTGCATGTGCCATGATAATATGAGTCGTTCATTGCAACGCTACGAAACTTGGGTCCTTGCCAGAAGTTGATTGCAGGTATCAGCAAAGCAAAACATCTATGCAAATGCATTATTCAGTCCAAGTCTGAAGTTGATAGAAACGCTGACTGTGATGATATACATTTGGGGGCGTGTGCATCCACCAGATACGACCTCATCATTAAAGTAGCAATTTTATGTGCTTTTCAGTAGTATCTCGGCTGTCGTAATTGCATGTATGTACAGTATGAACCCGTAGACTCTTGAATCCTTTCTCGCAATAATCAGTTAGTCCACATACATACATGCGTAGTACCTTATCTAGGTAACTAAGCAAGGGGTTGGGAATTAGAATCACCGCCTGTTTGCGGGGGCCATACATTAAGTCAACTACGTAGGTACGTAGGCAGTAAGGATTATCACGGGCTGTTGATCAATGCACGGATGGCTTCCATGCGTGGATATGGAGGTTTTCATGGATGTCTGTCAGACGAGTTTAAAGATAACAGTACTATATGGATAACCTGATGTTATATTACCATCTCCATCATCACTCTGTGTTTGTGTCGTCTGTCCTTCAACCGTACAATGCAGTGCAATACAATTGTATAATGCAGTATCAATATGAGACACTGTCTTGGTCTTTGACTTTTCCTCCTGACGCTTCCGTCCACGTTGTTATATCTTCAGACCAAGTCACTTATGGATCGCTTGTAACTTGTAGTGTCCGTTTTCATATTAGCGTTTTTTCCTTTGTTCCCTTTCAACATTGACTTTTCCTTTGATCTTCCGCATCCGTGGTAAAAAAAAAAAAA
>NW_022158241.1:0-2405 GCF_003316985.1 Fusarium coffeatum
AAGTAAGCTTAAGATAATATTAGGGTTTAGCTTAAGCTATTATAGTAAAAAGGGTTTATTAAGAGTTTATTTTAAGTTAAAAAAGAAAAGAAAAAGAAAGAAAGTTATAGTAAAAATACTATAATTTCTTTTATATAACCTTCTTTATTTAAAGGGTAATCTTTAGGTAATAAGTCTATATATTTACTAGACCTACTCTTTATAGTAATACTTATAGTAATAAACATATAATAAAGAATCTTAAGGAAATCCTTAGTAAAGTACTATAATAGTAAATACTAAAAATATACTATAAAACTAAGATAACTTATAGAACATTTAATATAAAATATTAAGTTTAAAAGGTAAAAGAAAAAGCTTTTACTTTATTTTATTAAACTATTTTAAATCTTAGAAAGAATTAGCTAATAGATATACTAACTTACCTTACCTAATAAGTATAAGTAACTTTATAATATTTATTCTATATAAGCTTACTTAAACTATAAGAGAAATATTAAAAAGATCTTAATAATAACTTACTAATACTAAATTTCTTAGAAAATAAAGAATAATAAAAAGTTAAGTTAATTAAAGATTAAAAGAAGATTTAAGAAATACTATGCTTTCTAGTAAAATAAAAAGAATAGCCTTATAAGTATAACTAATAAGTAACTAAAGAAAATATAATATATTACTAAAAGGCTATTAAAGACTTTAGAAAGTAAGATTTAAAGTATAACTAATAGCTTTTACTAAATAAGTTTAAAAAAAAAGTTAACTAAAGAAAGATAATTATAAGTAATAAAGAAAAGAAAGAAAGAAAAGTTTTTAAGAATATATAAATTAAATGTAAAGGTACTAAGGAAAACTAAGTATAGCTAACTAGCTTTAATAATAATAAACTATAAACTAAAACTAATAAAAAACCCTAATAAAATAAGAACTAATAAACCTTATATTTATAAGAAACTATAATAAAAATTTAAATTAATTTACTTAAGAATTTACTTGTTAGTAATCCTATTTATATTAAAAGCTTTATAAAAACTATTAGTAAAACTCTTTAAAGCTACTAATTAAACTATAAATATTAGATTATAGAACTTTAAATAAAGAATACTAGCTAATTTCTCCTTAGTATAAGTAGCTTAGTAAAGAAATATTAGTAAAACCCTTTTAAATTAAAGAGAAAATATAATATATATTATAGCTTTTAAGTAAACCCTTAATTAAATTACTAAATACTAGCAATATACTAAAATATACTAATAGTACTTTATAATTTACTTATTCTTATTCTTCTTAAGATTAGTAAAGAAAGAAAGATTATACTTATAAAGGTAAACTAAAAGAATAGTATTAAAAGTTTCTTAAGGGTTTAAAATAGTTCTTATAAGTTTTTAGTAAGCTTTCTTAGAAAATACTATAAGGCTCTTTTTTCCTTTAAGAATAATAGTACTCTTAGTATTATCCTTTATAATATAGTAAGACTAAGTAAAATAAGTAAAGTAAAGGATATTTATAGTATTACTAGTAAAAAGAAAGTAAATACTATTTACTTTAAATTAGTATAAAAAACCTAGGAAATATAAGAAAAAATTACTTATAGCTTATATATATAGCCTTTCTTAATATAACAAGTATATTTTAAGCTAATAACTAAGGGAAATCTATAAAAGATCAAGGAAACTTTAATTAAGTCTTAAGTAATAAGCTTTTTTAAAGTATAAATAAGAATATCCTTAGCTAAATAAAAATAATATATATAATAAAAATTATTAGTAAATAAAAAAGTAATATATTACTACTATATAGTAATAGTATACTTATATATAGTAATATTTTAAAAATACTAAGAAGATATTATAGAAGAATTAAAAAGAAATTAAAGATAAAAGTATAAGAAACTAAGTTAAAATATAAAGTTCTATAAAGAAATATAGTAAAACTAATAAAAAGTTAGTAATATACTATAAAGGAATTAAAATAAATTCTCTATATATATAGAAAGACCTAAGTATTTTTATTTATAATTTTAATTTACTTAAGTAACTAGCTATTAAAGTATATAGGAAACTAAAAGCTACTAATATTTCTTAGTACTATAGAGTAATTTAGCTAATAATTTATAAGATGCTAGTACTATTAGTAAGGAAGTATAGGGTTTTTAGTTACTAAGGTTAAAAACTATAGAGAGAAGTATTATTATAGGTATTACTAGAAAGAGTAGGTCTAGTAAATATATAGACTTATTACCTAAAGATTACTCTTTAAATAAAAAAAGGTTATATAAAAGAAATTATAGTATTTTTACTATAACTTTCTTTCTTTTTTATTTCTTTTTTAGCTTAAGATAAACTCTTAATAAACCTTTATTATTATAATAACTTAAGCTAAACCTTAATATTATCTTAAGCTTACTT
>NW_022158242.1:0-9074 GCF_003316985.1 Fusarium coffeatum
CTAAGCCTTAGAAGACAATTCTCCTGTCACCCACCTGACAAGCTATACTGCTAGTGTCATTCAAATAGACGGGAGTTGCTACAGGGGTATGTATCATGCTGCAAAACACATGTATCTAGTTTGACTCCTCATGATAACGCCCAGATAAACAATCAGCATGATCGATACTGGAGCCGGAGCCTCGGTATCAAGTGCGATGCAGCCAGGGTACATCATGTCTACCTGTCCATGGCATAGCCTTTGTGTCTAGAATGGAAGATGTTCTACTTAAACGGTTGTACACTTTGATCTAGCTGGCCATATTCTTATCCTTTAATGATTGATTGTTCGTTCGTGATGGGACACTCTGAAGTCTATGTTGAACGACCTGCTTTCAGTCACACATTCACTGCAATGTCCATGAGGCTTAGAGGTGTACATCAGCCTACACGGTCGATAACCAATCAATGATTTGATAAAGTCTCGTTCGTTCAACAAAGTAATGAAATTCATCATAGGTACTAAGGTAGCCTGCAGCATTCGGACAGTTTACAGCAACCCTCCATGGCTGCACTGAATTTGATACTTGTCCACTAATAGCTGCCCCCCACCCACTATTGCTTCTCATTGAATTTATTGACAGCTGAAATCAGGTAGGAAATTTCATAGGCAGGAGCTCTCTTGCGCCCCTGCATGCTTTTGATCTTCCAATTGAAACCGCAAATTCCTTATTAGGTTGTCCCCAATCCAGCTGGTACATTGAGAAGGAACTCGAGGCTCAAAAGACCTATTGGACCTTCCGCCACTTGAACAGACAACGTGAGCTTACCTAAATTCCCCTTCCCTTCTTCTGGCGACGTCTTCACTCTTCCTTCTCCCTCCGACAAACCTTGCAGAGTAAAACACAACTTTTCCTTCTTTCATATGAGAGAGATTGACTAACTGATTGGAAGGCTTCCCCTAAAAGTCCTGTAACAGACCTGTCTTGACCCTAAAGTACCTCACCACCAAGTCATTGCCCTAGAGCTACTTCGTCTCCCCACTCGAAACCTCGAGCTCCCCCGGGCTTAGCTGTCGCACACTGTCCACTACCTTGGCGTCGGGTGCTTTCTGAGCGGATTCCCGTCACCTCCCCTGCAGTCGGAACCAATTCAATCATCCCGCGACCCTTCCTCGCCTCAGGTAGCCCAAAAACGACTGGCTGACTGACTTCAAGCCACCTGGTGTCTTCTCTGTTTGATTTGCGCCAAACTCATTAATTCAACAACTGATTTCCTTCACCTTCATCTACCCCTATCCTTCTTTCCTCCACATCGTCAACTTTTCTCCTCATACATTTTGTTCTTCCCAGTCCATCATCTTCTGCTGTTGGCATTTCCCGTGCGGCGATTGGTTCGTTGCTCGCTTAGGACAATCTGGCCTTATAATAATTGCGACAACCTAGGCCCCTACTTGGCTCGATCTCCTACCCACCCTCAGTCCACCATCTCTCAACTATCCAGAGCAATTGCCTACTTTTGCTTGGTTAATTGAGGAGGAGGAAAAACTCGCTGTTCCACTATCAGCCGCTGTGCTTAACATCGCACGCGTATCCTATCAAACCCCGAATCCCGATCTGCGTGTCGAAGCTCGCACGAAGCTCCAAGTAGCTCTATAACCATCATCACCACAGAGCCTGCCCACGCTCATCTACCACAATGCCTGACAGCATTATCTATACCTTCGGGGCTTATGCCACCTTGATTGGAGTCGGGTATGTCATCTATCAGTTGACTACTCAGAAGGCCAGGGCTCAAGCGAAGGGCCAAATCAAGCCAACCAAGAGCGTACAGCTCGAGACTCGCAAAGAAGATCGAAAGAAGAAGCAACGTCAGGAGGCTTTCGCATCAGAGGCCCAAGAAGCTTCCAAGAAGCCCAAGCCTGAACCAGAAACCACTGCTTGGTCAAGTGGTGTTAAGGAAAGAGATGAAAACATCGACAACCGCGAATTCGCTAAGCAGCTCGCAAAGGCTAAGGAGGGAACCAAGTTCGCCACTAAATCTGACTCTGGCAAGCAGCGAGAGAAGTCTGTCAAGCAGTCTCGCGCCAACAAGGTAGCTGGTGCAACCGAGGAGAAGGAGTCGGCCCAGTCATCTACCACTGGTGCCGACGCCGATGATGACCAATCTCCTGCCACCACCCCCGAGGTTACTCCTGCAGTTGCAGTTGCCGGCGATGTCTCTGACATGCTCGAAACCGCTCCCGCCCGCCAAACCGTCCTTCGTGTAACCGATACCGAACCCAAGAAGCAGAACAAGAAGGCCCCCAAGGCCGAGGCTCCCGTCGAGACCAAGAAGCAGCGTCAGAACCGCAAGAAGGCTGAGGCCGCAAAGGCTGCTCGCGAGGAGACCGAGAAGGAGCGCAAGGCTCTCGAGGAGAAGCAACGCCGTGCCGCTCGTATTGCCGAGGGACGTGCTGCTAAGGATGGTTCTCAATTCACCGCTGCCCAGAACAAGTCGTCTGCTTGGAAGGAGGGAGCCCCTAAGGCCGCCAGTGACGCACCTGCCGCTCAGGCCAACGGTTTCCAGCAGCCCCTCGACACTTTCGAGAAGGCTCCTTCCACCTCTGTCAATGCCCCCAAGACTGATAACAAGTGGATCGAGTCTCTTCCCTCCGAAGAGGAGCAGCTCCAGCAGCTCCAGGACGACGACGAATGGAGCACTGTCAAGACCAAATCCAAGAAGGCTGCTAAGAATGCGCCTTCAGCTGGTTCTGGTGACGAGGCCGCGGCTCGCCCTGTTGCTCAACCCAAGCAGCCTACCGGACCTAACAAGGCTGCACAACCTACACAGTCATACGGATCCTACACAGCGCTGACCACTAAGGATGATGGTGCTGATGAGGATGAGGAAGAGGAAGAGTGGGATGTCTAAAAGATCTCGGCCACAAATTGGTAGATGATGTGTCTTAAAGGCACATCACCGCAGATTTCCCTTTTACTTGTTTGTTACTCGACTGTTTCTTTTCATCGACGAACTTCATCTTAAAGAGTTGGATTTGAAGACGCTGTCTGCCGTCCCAATATCTGACAGGACATAGGCAGTGTGCAACAGCACAAGCGTTTGTGGTTGGGAGTTCAGGTTTTATGGTCTAATTTTTCGACGAAGCAAGGCACCTCCATGGAACAGTAGCTATGGGGAGAAAAATATGACGGACATATTCACATCATGGACGAAAAGCAAAATAGTTTTGCCAGCCGTGGAATTTGAGAGAAGGGCCTTCGGTTTACGCTCGGATCATTGATGAACAGTCAATGTCTTTGGGAGAAAGCCGGGCTATGTATTGATAGCTAGTTTGTTTGTAACAGTTGATCCCCCAAAATCAGGAGTCAAATGAAGAATAATTTGTTACGATTGAAACTTTTAACATCATGCTGCTTGATTGCGTTTCTGTTTCTGGACCTTTGGCAAGTTGCCTATCTCGGAAAGTGCCGTGTCTTCTCCTAGAGACCGGTCGTTGAGGCAAGGGAGCAGAAGCAGGGCCAGGGGCAGGGAGTTGATGAGGGAATGCACGAAGAGTACTGTACAGATTCGACGATGGGACCCAGAATGTGGTTATGGTGTGAGGAATGCAGGACGCAAGGCACTCGAAAGAAAGAAGGGATCGAAGTAGGGCAAAAGAAGGGGAACAAGTGTGTGAGCGCAATCTGATATGTATGGCAGCAGTTTTGGTAGCATATCGAGAATGTCAGTCTCTTATTGAGCAAGAATTTGGTGCTTTCTACACCGCTTCAAGATTATGTGTGAGGGATTGTCCATGTCTCATGACCATGATGCAGGCAGTCTGCGGTTGGGTTTGGACCTCATAAGACATGGACATCAATGGAAGTCTGGCGGATTACGACTGTTGTCACTTGGGCAGGTGCTTTGGAAACCGGGCCGTCGCACCTCATGTTTATTAGCAGGATAGCAGTAAGCGAGGATAATTGTGGTTTGGGTCTTGTGGTTCATGGTGAGAGAAGGTGATAGGCCGCGTTCGTGTTCGGTGATGCCAAGCCGGGTGGAAAGGAAAAAGGCAGCGAGTTGGACCGAAGAAAGAGGGGCCCGGAGCAACACACCGGGAAGACGGATGCGGGGGACACGGGGAGATCCAATGAACGGATCAGTCCATGACGAAAGACAAGAGAAATCGCTGGAATAAACCGGCACATTTGGAAAGAAGGCATTGAGTGATTTTGGTGGATGATGGCGGCCAAGACTGTAGTGAGTGATTGGGGATTGAGTTATCTACAGTGGGCATATATGAGAGCATTACTGATTAACAGGTAGTTATAGCAGGGCATGGTATCCGTATTCATTTGGTCTTATCATAGTGAAGACAGAAGACTGGGATCTGAATCGGCAGACTTGTCAACTACAGGACCTACATGAACCGGCTATCGAAGTCCGTGATATCTGGCATGATACGAATGCGCGGTGAAGAGCAAAAGACGTCACCAATAGCATCATATCGCCCTACTTGCTACGTTACGTGAGGCTAGACTAGAGCAGAGCTTACATACATGGTTTTACGGTTTGTGTTTGTTGTGGACGGCGACTTGGCGGTTCAGAGTTTCATGGCACGAAACAAGACTCGGATGCGATGGCAACTAAAACAAATGATGGTACATTAGCAAGCAGATCGTGTTAAACTCTGGATAAAAGGGATGTTACGTGCTGCCTATTTTCCCTTCAAGGAAATATGTATATGGCAAGGCGTTGGCACTGGGGTAAAATTGGTCACTTTGAGACGATGATTAGTTGTCTATTCGGTCCTGAAGACGATAGGTGTTATCCGACCAAGCCATACCATAACCTTTTGGGTTGGTGATGGCTTCTCGGTTGTTGGAGAGAGAGACTGAGAGAGAGAAGTACCCCTGCTCTGAAGAAGTCTCAGAAGGTCTAGGCCGCTGCACCCGCTCACACTCTCCACACGCACCCAGCTTCGACCAAGCGGGGGATTAGGACCTGGGACGCACGACAGGACCTGGACGGTTGGTACCTGGATCATTGGTGGAATGGTGCGGTTGTTGGAGGTCCCTTGTGTCTGGCCACCCCTGTTTGTGTCTCGGTGATCCATGAGCGTGCATTGTGCATTGATCCATGTGGTATCTGAAGGATAGTCTGGGTTGGTGATCTTGTATTTGTTTCGAGAGATGGGTTTGTTAATGCATTAATTGATATTCATATGTACGACATTGTTTCCTTGTCTATAATAAACGAATTGCATTGTCTGGGTTAGTACTGTGATGATCAATAGATTAGTTACTACGCTGCTAATAATCCCCTGGATCTTTAATTAATATTAATCGATATCGCTAGTCAGAGGTAACCAGCCGCCAGCCAAGCCAGCCCCCTCAACCAAATCCTAATCCTAATCCAAATCCATCACCAACCCGACAGGAACCCTTGGCTGTCCCACTTGCTGCACTGCTGCACTGCACTGCAGTGAAGCGTGAGGTGAGGTGGTCTGCAGTGGTTGCCTACCTTATCGATTCGGTTGCATACGCCAGCCTGCGCCATTTCTCAGGTAGATCCCGATGGTCGTTACCATAGCACCTTGAGGACAATCTTCTCATCTCAATTCATCACCGCCACTCAGATTCAAAACTGTCACGACGAAAAAAAGACCTATTGAGGGGCACCCTTGTTCTCTTGCCAACCTTTCTACTTTTAAGAAGTCGACACTCGACAGCGACAAGAAGAGACGCGAAAGCAGCAGTCGTCATAAACCCTGCGCTACCCACATTTACTTGAGATTGGGAATCTTCCTTCCTGCTGCACCGTATTCTACCCTCTATTCATATCTTACTATACGATCGACCTTGCCGTTTTATCCCTCTCAATCTCAATCTCAGTCATCAGACTACCATCACTACGTATCCATCGGATCCTCGCTCTGCCCATCAAGTGCCCTGTGCCACCCTTAACTTTTAGGGGAGCGGCGAGAAAGAGACTGCGAATCTCCGTTTTATCTACTCGTCTAGTGCCCGCCGCACCTCGCTGTGAAACGTCTCGCGCGGCCCCTTTACCTTCACAGCCCCCCTCTGGCTCTGGTTTTGCTTGGTCTTGGTTGATCACTTCTAAACAAAGGAACAAGCGAGCCAAGAGTTAATTACTCTACGGATCGAAGACAGCTCGTCTTTGTCTTGTCTTGGACTCTGACAGGACAATCTCTTTCCCTTCACATTCCTGTCAAGACGTCAATCTTTTAGGGCCAAAGGGGTCCTAGAGGACTTGACTTGTGAAGTCAATTGATTGAGAGTCGAGAGCTATCAGCCCCAAACCACCAACGTCTCGGTCGCCCAAGATACGCCTCTGACGAACCTTCCTTCCAATATTAACTTCCAACGACCGGTCCCTTCGGTTTCAGCTCTGCACCAACTTTTTATCATTGCGTCGTTTTAACTCACTCCTAACGCCTACTACCACCTACGCCACCTACTCCTTCGCTGTGCTGGTGCTGTGCTGGGCTACGCTGTGCTCTCCCCATTTCCTCTGCCGACCGTTCTGGCCACTGCTGGCGCTGGCCTAATCTGTAAAGGTGCCGCGCCTCTTTTGTCCAAAAACCACCACAATCTCATCTCATTTACACCGCAATCCTCGTTTCGTCCTTTCCCTTCTCGTTTGTTTGTTTCTTCTTCTCTTTCTCTATCAGTTTCACTTCTATTCTCCAACTACCGACTTATCCCTTCGGCTTCACCTCGACTTGAGTTATCTACCGACTATCAATCTGCTCATTCTTGGGCTGGACCCCTTTTGAAGCTGCGACTCCCTTACTTTATGTCTCTGTGCCCTCTGCTGTAACTTCGTTTTCCATTGTTTGTCCCAAGCTATTATTTATATAAACTGTGCTCATCGCTTCATACGCGTTGTGTCGATTACGAGCTAGCCAAACCAAGCGACTCTTATGCCCGGTATAACATACACAAAGCGACGACCGCCAACATGTCTCTACCCGTCGCACTTCAGTCCGTCGTCTTCTACGTTCTCGCCTGCACGCCATGCACTCAGATCCGGCATCGACAAAAAGCAAGCGAGCAATCTAAGAGGGAGCGCGAGGAGAAGGCGAGAGTAGTGGGACAGCAACCAGATGTTTACCAGCATCCCTCACCTTTCAACACAAACCCTTACTGGCAGGAAGAGATCAACATGGGACCATCTTTACCGAAGAAATCAGCGAGCAAAAATTCCAGTCAGCGTGGCCTTACCAGTCAGGGTGCCGACAGTGCTTTCAGCGTATCCGAACAGACGAACAATGGTGGAAGCCGCATGAATTTTGGCGCTAGCAATTCCGTCATTGCCGAAGACGATAGCCTCTCAGACGATTGGAACCGACGCCATGGATATCAGCGTGAGGATGAGGAGTTATGGGGACATCACAAATTCATGGACGCCATATCTAAAGCGAGAGATTCGGCTGGACGATTAATCGAGTCTACTCTCGGTCTTGAGAAGGAGGTGACTGAACAGCAACGCCACGAGTTTTACTTCCCCAAGAACCCACCAGTCAACGAATATCACCCTCCCGTCGTCAGCAGCAAGGCGCCTTCACGAAACGCCCACCAATGGATGTTGCAGCCGCCGCCATCGGCCAAGGTCATGGAGGGCAAGGTGCCCGTTAGCCGGGCTGGAAGTTCTGGAAGCAAGTCCAGCGGTAGGACACTGGTCGGAGAAGACACACAGCTCAGCCGTCTGGTTCACGAGAAGCTTGTTAAGGAGAAGTTGAGGAAAGAGCATGGCAACCCTACAGAAACCGAACTCATCGAATCTCTCTTCCTGAACCGAACAAACCCATCTCTTTCTATCCAGCGCACCCGAAGCCTGTCATTCGAGACTTCCGACGATTCGCTTGATAGTGGCTTCGCGAAGCGAAAGACAAGACTCCGACCCGTTGCTGCACCACCAGGATACGATTCTTCAGATGATGATTCAGATTCCGACGTGCCAGTTCCCTTTTCGCAAAGCGCCAGACAGTTGAGCACTCGCCGAAAGCCATCCGTCGCCCAACGACCAAAGCTTGAGACCATCGAGAGCACAAGGTCGGCTACTACCACAAGGATGTCCTCGAAGCGATCCAAGCGGCAAAGATCCACTCGATCAAAGAGACTTTCAGGCGCTGCCTCCCCTGTTGGCGACGATACTGATTAACTCAAATCTGAGTGAAACAAATTCCCAAGCCACCGTATCGAAGATATGGAGCCCCCACGTACCCATTATCTTCATGCAAGACTGTTTCTCCTCTCACGCTCTAGCAGTTTTGTTCCTCCCTCAACACCCGTCTCACGTCTCACATGTCTTTTTGCATGTGGTCAGTTCGTTTGAGCACCGTCCTTTCGGTTTTCTCAGTACATGTTTCAGCTCGACTTTTTCTTGTCTACAAGCATTTGTATGGGTTTGGTTTAGTCTTGTTTTCTGTTTTTAGCATTGGGTCGCATAGCACTTCGGCGCTGGAGCAGGCGGTTATTTGTTTACTTTTCTTTTGTCTCATTCACACAAAAAGGGAGGCGATTCATGCTTTTCAATCGCCAATTGCGACAAGTCAACCCTGCCACTACTTTCAGTAGAGATCAATGCAGGAACCCTCAGCGGATTAGTAGCTGAGAAGTAGAAAAAATAGCAAAATTGGATTTGAAATCTCATCGCTTGTAGCCTTTTGTGACTAGTTGTGTAGGCTGAATTTCATAATTGCGGCCTGTTCATAAGTGTTACCAAGCAGCTTACTTTTGGGTATCCCACCATGATGTGTGTCCATGTACCAAACGCCAGTCATGCATTATGTTCGAGTCTTGCATGCCCCTTTCTAATGTTTTATTTTATTTTAGAGATGCATGCCTCCTTCGTCGTCTTCCGTACCCAAATCTCTCATTCGTTCCTCCAGTGCTCTCCGAAGCTGCTCATCGCTCAGACTTCCACCTTCGGGTCTTCCTGCCTGACGATCCATGTGTATCTCGCCGTTCCGAATTGTCCCTGTCTGAAACGTCCCGTCGGTCCATGGGTTGGATTGAGTCTCTGTGTTTGACGCTACAACGTCTGGCCGTACGTCACCATTAACAGCAGGAGCAGGAGCAGGAGCAG
>NW_022158243.1:0-9635 GCF_003316985.1 Fusarium coffeatum
AACTTTTTTTTTTTTTTCCCCCTACCTAATCATATTTGTTTCTATTACTAACCTTATTGCCCCTGCGTACAAGGGAGAGGTAGCTACTCTTACATTAGGTAATATGCAAGGCATTGTTGTTTCCATCCAGCGTAGCCCACAGATTAAATTCAATTAAACAGATTGCCAAACAAATCAATCAAACAAATTTAGAATCCCGGCTTTAAAAAAACGATCGATGTATCTAGTACGATCCATGGATTGATAATGTTCTGTGTTATTCGTGAACCACTTATTCGCGAAACTGGGGTTTCACCTCATATTTAGTGGCGGGGTTCTAGACCACGGTCTACTTGCCAATGTCACAAAGGTCTAGACCATCATGGAAGAATCATACGATGTTGCTAGCCCAATGATGCACCTCAGACCAATTCTACGGGTAATCAGGGTTGTCCTTCATTTTCCCACTTCCCCACCAACTGACTGGTACGTTAACACTGGCAAATGGACCCACTGCCTTTTCTTCTAAACTATTGGGATTTTCCTTTTGAAGTTAGCATAGTACACTGCATCAGTTTTGTCTCCTTATATACCGTTGACGGTCTTAAGCAAACGATCAGCAACCACCTACTACCTAGCTAATAATCCTGTTTAAGATCCTGGTGCGATAGCTACATTCTTACACTGACACGATCCTTAATTGCGCTCGGCATCTTGCGGAGGAAGGAAGGGTCTGGCACCATATTACTGTCGACGACTGAGGACTGACAAAGTATCAGAAGTGTAATGCACAAACTGGAGCAATGTACGTAGCTCTCTCTATTGCCTTAAAGTATATATTCATTTTGTTTAATATCGCTGAATCTGCTATAGTGGTTTTGTGTTCCTCTGCAGACCTGACCTGCACCCAATTCTGGTGATCTTGAGGCTCTGGGTAATGTTTAATTTGGTTGAGATTTAAGGGTAGATATCACAGGGCCTGTGGCTTAATCCATATCGATGATATCGAGACCAAGCGGAAGTGGGACAAACAGCCTCAGAAAACGAAAATGAAGCTCGCAAAATCCTGTCTATACTATATTAAAGAATCAAGGTGAGCTCATGCCAATCCACATGCATCAAGTGACAATTCGAAAAGCCGTACATCCAAGGCCAACTTGTTTAAGACCCAGCATTAAAGGCAGAAGTCTTACATTGTGTCACCAATCAGTGAGCCACTTATCATTTCTCAGGTCGGTGACCGTCTCCTCTTAGGTCTCTGAAAGGTCGTCTCCGAGTTACTGGCTAGTCTGCATCCTTCTAAAATGACCTGGTATCATCTGCAGCTGTAGATAGATCGCTATCTTCACTAGATATCGAGCTATTGGTGCTGAGCGGCGGGAAGAACCTGGCAGGGGATGGCAGTGGAACCGGTACCAGCTTCTCTGTGCGCCATGACAGATACTCAATCCCGACAGGGCATGATCCTTTGGTTATTTTTGTTTCTGAACCACCAGGAACGGAGCCAGAAGTCCACGTAGCCACTTTTTGATGAACTGTCTCTTTCATGCTTTCCTTCAACCTCCCAATCTCAGGGTCAGTAGACCGTAGAATATCTTGCTTTGGCCGCTTTGTATCCACCACTACTCTAAAATTATCGTGAGGGAGAACACCAAGTCCGCAGGGTTCCAAGAGCTGCTGCCTAATGTCTTGCTGAGCGTCATTCCAAACACAATCCAGCTCAATAGAGCTGCTTTGCTGACTGCTATCAATCATCAGATCCTGAACTTCATTATTATTACCCCTAGCTTTTGCTGGAATTCGCTGCCGCAGATCTTGGTATTGATCCGTTAGCGGCCTGGAGCTGATATAGGACCCTGGTGTTATTTGTCGAGGATACCGAGCGAAATCTGATGGTTGCTGAGAATTATCTCTAGTTTGGGAGCTTGATGATGTACAAGCAGTTTGTGAAACATTGGTTGGATCACCTGTTAGATCAATGCAGAAGGGTGCGCCGCTATAATATGTGATAGCACCTTCGTGGTGTTGCCGCCTGCCAGCCGGCCATGCTAAGTTTCCCAGGCCCAAATTTGACTTGCCAGAGTTATCATTACTCGCGGCTGTAGCGGAGGAAACCGACCTGTCCCGGGAAATATGCCCTAAAGAAGAATTTTGCTGAGCAAACAGTGGCTTATAGCGGAAATTCTCAACTCGAGTGCAAAGCTGCGGATCAAATACAGGCACATCATTACCTAAGCCACTGAGTTGAGATCCATTGCTAGTGAAACGGCTTATTTTCTGGCGCTCCCGTCTCTTTCCCGACTTATCGACATTACCGACAGAAGGAGTTTCTGACGTCTTATAGCCAGAGCTGTAGCTACTGAGCTTGGTATCCTTGGATTCGCCTTGCCATAGAATCTTATGCCCGTCAGTGGATAACTGAAGTCTGGTGCTGTTTTCGGATACGGCCGAGCGAACGAAGTCTGGTGTCACATTGATCAAGTGCAGCTGCGCTAAGTTGTACAGGAGGTTCAAGGACACCCAGCCTTCAGCGTCTAGGTTGATGCCCTGGCTACTTTGCTGTCTAGGTAATACCTCGGGCAGCAGTAGGTCCAAATGCCGGATGTAATCCACGTTCTCAGACGGAACCTGAGCACGATCAGGGTCCAGATCACAAGGTCGCGTTGCTCGTTGTTTTGGCAGAAGCAGGAGTGGGGGGAACGACTTAGTGCTAGAGACCGAATCTTCATCATTGCCTCCGGTCTTTATGCTGTCTTTGCTGGGATCAGAAGGTAAGACAGAGTTACTTGAATGACAGTCGTTTCCCCAAGTATGAAATTGCTGTTCTGGAGGAAGGATTCTGGCTTCGCGGATAGGCTTATGTCTATCAGTGGGTAGTTCGTGGACAGGTGATTGGTCCGTCACCTGGCCATCAGTTACATCGCCCATCATGATGAAGCTACCACCCGGCCGCACAAGTGGTGTCTTCAAGATATCGGCAATGTAATCTCTGCCTGTAAAGAGCTGTTCGAGACGACGAACAACGAGACTCTTCCGCTCCCTGTCTGTCATGATTGCATGTTGTGGGTACAGACCGTCTGGGACATCTCGCAGATAATCCTCAGCCTCCCCCTTTGATGGTTGAGTTGAAGTCAAGATGGGGTGGTTAAGAGGGGTTCTTGAAGACTCCCCACCAGTCGACATGGAGGCATAAGCGGAGTCAGTTGGTCGGAGGGTGGAGCTTCGAGAGGAAGGAGCACGTTTATGCTGAATTCCAGATTCGGAGTATGCGTGATTGCGGTTGTGTGGCGATACCCTTGTTCTTTTTTGCGATGATGACCCCTTCGGAGACCCGCCAACATTAGTTGCAAAATCTCCCAATATGGCGTCGAGCTCTCTCTTTTTCTTCTGGGGCAGCCCATGAACCCTTATATCAAATAGCTCGTCTTTATAGACCTCGGTAGGACCTGGTTTCTTATATCGCTTGAGTTCCTTCTTAAGCTGTTGAATCTCAACTGTTAAGTCGTCGATAATACCGCGGTAGTCATGGTCGTTACTGCTCTGTGCCGTGATGGGTATAGAAGGTGCAACCTGGTGTCGAGCGTACAAGTCTGGCTTCGCATTCCGAGGAACAGATCCTTTTCGGTGACAAGGGACATTAACTAGAGCTTCATGTCAGTTTCATGTAAACTCTATGAGCCAGCCAGAGGTAGTTCATACCATTTATGGCATTATCATTAGCAATTGCATTATGGCTCCATTCATTACGCCACTCTAGTGGGTCATTTGATCCCGTTACATGACCGCTGGTGAGGGAATTGATATGAAGAGAATGATCAGCTGGTGATGGCGGGCTTCCAGGTGGACTGTTTGGATTTGTAGGCATATTCGCCGCGTGAGCATACGAGAAGTGGAGCAAGACCCTAATAGGACTTATTAATCTTCGAAATGGTAAGAATTTCCGCGTATAATCATCGTCAGACTATCTCATGGTAAGACTTTTACGTCTCGAAAATCATCCAATAATGTCGGGAGACGTCTAACGATAGTCTTCCGAGCCAATCTCTCAGTAATGGTAGTAGAGAGCCGGAGTCGCGGCGAAGTGGTCCAGCACAGGATGAGTTTAAAAACGATGCGCCCTCCTGAGCGTAAGTGATATAACAGTCGATGAATTCAACCGGCCAAGAGTCGCCGAAGTTGCAGGGGAGACGGCGATAAGTTTGATATACCTAGTTATTAACCTCGTAAACTCGTACAGCAGCGATTAATGATAAAAAACGGCCATGATGCTCGGTCGCGGTACCGTGCGTAGTGCGTTGAAGAACGTAAAAGTACGGGAAGAATGTGAGGGAGGGCTACGGTCAACCTCTTTGCTTCTGGCACGGGCCACTTACCAGTGATCCACCGGCTAGTGGGGGTGTGGAATACAAGTGGAAGATCCAAGACCCCGACTCCGCGAGAAAAAAGTCTAGACCCTGACATTATAAGCGCTATGGACGGTTCGGGATGGACGGCAGAGCAGCTATCGCTCAAACCAGAACCTACTGGGCCCTTGTCTGTCATTGTCAGTAGCTGAGGCACCAGTCAAAGCTCCAGGCTACTGCAGCCCAATGTGCACATGGCGCTGTCGTAACGCGTTGAAATTAGATTCTGGACCAATCAAGGGCGTCAGAGCTCGAACGGAGTTCAGCTCCGTTAGCTTAAACTCTCTTCTTACATAATACAGTGGAATGTATGGCAGGAACTGGTAAAAATTTACGTGTCCCGGAGATACGGGGAAGTACTCCTTTATTAGCGAGAGGTGGATCTGGACATAATAAGGAGACGTTATGATGATCAACGCCTTGCCTCATAGGGCCATCATATACAGCATGGGTGCAAAAGGATGGGGGATCGGGTAAGAGACGAATATCTCATGTTTTCATCATAATCACCGAATGAGGTATTTTCGTCACAGTAAATCCACAGCCTTATGTCAGATGCCGGGACCAATGAGCGGCGCGATTCTGGGGTCTTTCTACTGACATCAAGGTGTCTTACCCCGTACTTCACACCTCGACCATCGGCTGGAGACCCTCTCCTTCGTACTGAGACAGCTGTTCGATGGCCAGCAGGGGTCCCTAACGGCCGTGGGGCGGAGCTAGGAGCAAAGGTCAGAGACCAGTAGTCTCTTGGCTTGGTTCGCGTATTGATGAGGTCGAGGAATTTAAGAATATGGACAGATCAAATAACCCAGGAACTCTTATGTCAGGCCCAGACGAGAGATTCTCGCGATTTGATGAGTTAGACAAGATGCTTACCCGGCGCCTCGGGATGTGTAAACTGCGGAGTGTCGCAAATGACGTAACTTTTGCTTTCATGATTTGTTAGAGAAGCCAATCACACGCAGAGAGCATTAGACCTGGGACCTGATCAATATGGACACCAAGTGATGTAATGAAAATACCTTACCTAGTTACTATGATAATAGCATAATATAATTTCACTGCTAAAAAACTAACTAGTTTCTTTCCTTGTCTCCCTTCCCCATAATAAAGGAATGGGCTAATGGATTTTGTTTTTTCGAATTTATATTATATGTGATGGCCTTATGAAGCAAAGTTTTGATCATTATAACACCCCTCTTTTTGCAACCGTTTTGCTTCTTAATACTAATCCCGTTTCCTATTCTTAATTATTGGTAGTTGCAAGAAAGATTTCTTACATTGTTTGAGTCCCTGAGCTATTCTATTATGCATCCTGCACTAACCCTCCCTTTGACTGTGAGGTTATACTAAGAGGTTAGCTACGAGCAAAATCGGCCTAAACCTATCTGTATACGGCCCGAAGAAAAAAACCCATCTTTTATTAAATGGTTATCGGCTTATATGAAGTGAGTAAGCACTTAAATGACAAATGAGGAGCGCGATATTAGCCAGCTAGCGGGATTGGATTCTTATGGAGGATAATATTCTTATAACTTAGTACTGAATGCTGAGCGATCCCGACTAGAAGTGGAAATAGCCTATTTAAACTACCTTCTTGTAGCTTACAAGGACTGTTGCGGTGTTTTGCAGGTTTGTACGCACCCTGTACGCCTTGGGCCCCCTTAGAACATACTGGTAAGCGAGGCCTCTTCCCGTTAAGACTGAAAAACTTACTGAACTTATAGATATTTAATATTGCTAAAACGAGAATAACCCCGAAGGCTACTGCTTCTACTGGTAAAATAGAATGAATTGTTCTGTGAACTTGGTTAGTAATTGCACCTCGAGGCTATTTCCCTTTGGCGCAGTAAACAATTGTTGAATAGCTTATTTTGGCTGGCTGCGGATTAGCGAAACCGGTATATATTCCATCTACTTATAGTCTATGCAAGAACTCTTCTATACTCTGATTGCAAAATACTTTGAGAGGCTTAATAGCCGGTAGATTAGCCTCCTACTGAGCGGCCTATTCCTTGCCCTTAAATCTGGGGCTGAGCCCTGGAGATTGTTACGCCTGCTGCGATTAGCGGGCTACGCAATGCACCTACGTCGCGTTGTGCTCCATTTTAATGGTACCGGAAGATTTTCATAATGGAGATAGAATTTATGGATTGTACGTACTTCACCGATACCGCCACTTCGTATAAGGCCGAAATGTCTCCTTCATAGTCAAGATGACGCCTCGCTGTGTGAAGTCGAATCCAAGGCCAAAAGGCTGTTCCAGGTCGCCTCTGAATTATCTAATCAATGGCGTAAAAACATGCGCAAAAGATCATTCTTTCACCACAATGACATCATTCTTGTCGAGGAAGCCGTCGAACATGAGCAACGAGCAATGAGTAATTACGCATTGTTTTAATCTGTAATATTTCCTGGGGCTCTCGGTAGGAGGGTAAGTCATCGTTTGCGCCTAAATATTTGGAAGCAGTAGCCTTGCATATATCCCAATGCCGTACTTGCCACGAAGAACGTCAAGCACGATACCAAACAGAGCTCCTAATACCTC
The DNA here is from genome assembly GCF_003316985.1 of Fusarium coffeatum. Classification (NCBI taxonomy): domain Eukaryota; kingdom Fungi; phylum Ascomycota; class Sordariomycetes; order Hypocreales; family Nectriaceae; genus Fusarium; species Fusarium coffeatum. The sequence continues at coordinate 6,931 of NW_022158243.1, forward strand.
GGATGCCTCGACCTCATCAACGCGAGAATCAAGCCAACAGACGATAATTCTAGAGGGTGGAGATTCGATGAGGGCAAGGAATATGACAGTGGGCGACGGGTCAGTATAGCTCTCTGATGCCATGTTACAAAAGATTGTACGGAGCTGAACTTAGATTTGGGAGTAGGTAGGAGCGCGAATGAGGTGTCTCTGACTTACATATAAGCCTTTTCAGACTTGTCAAGTTTCTATCCTCCTATTAATAATGCTGCCTTGGCAAATCACATGTGACTTTTATGTAGTTCGGGGATGAGACCTCTGGCCCTTGGAATTGAGTGCAGGGGCTGGTAAAGTCTAAAAAATCCTAAAATTGTGGGCCAAAAATCTACAAACACCTTCGCGTAAAACACCATCACGCAATGCGGCAACTGTAAATCTTCAATCGTCCACAACCTATGCAAATGGAGTGTCAATCAGGATAATGTTTCTATCGAAATATGAACTAAGTGACGGACGCCCAACCAACCGTGAATTTAATCGTTGAGACGGGAATATACGAGGTTATTCCAAAAGGCATTGCCGAAACGAATGGACTCTTCCCTGTCAAGGAAATAGCCAGACTGGCTACAATTAGCACCCGTGAGATCATTGGTGGCTGGCCCGTGGCACCCCTTGGACCCTTATTGAAGGATAAGGACGTGACCCTTGGTACAAAATTGAACACCCCTATCATAGCACTCTATGCACAAACAGAACCCCGTATCACAAATGCTGCAAGAGTAACGGCAATCCCCCTGGATGCTCAGCGTACAGGTGTCACACCAAGGAGCTTCGTGATCAAACAAAGGAAAGACAAGATCGCTAGGGACAGGGGCGTCAGAAATCCGAGTGCCAACTGTTTCATCATGCTCTATTAAGAGCTTGATTAGCTTAATATTATTAGCGCGGAGCGCCTACCACATCAGACTTTGGCCAACGCCGCCCTGTATCTTAACGGCTGCACTGCTGGCGATAAGAAGTTTGGCTATATGCATGTGACTATTCGCTACTGCAGTAAATAATGCTGTTGAGCCTATTTAGTCCTTGACGTCTAGATTGATGAGCCCTTTGGAGATGAGGACTTGCGCTGCTTGGTAGTGCCTATACCTGGAAGCGAAGAAGAGGGCTGTACGGCTAAGGTTGTTCGGTTTGCTGGGGTCGATATGAGGGATACTTAATAATAACGTGACTACCTCGATATGTCCATTCCTTGATGCTGTAATAACTGGCGTCCGTCCTGTACTGTTCGTAACCATAATATTGGCCCTATTCTCGAGAAGTAGCTTGACCACCTCGATGTGTCTATTGAATAATGCTGTAATAACTGGTGTCCATTTGTTATTATCCATAACCGCAATATCGGCTCTGTTCTAAAGCATTAGATCAATAAGTTCTATAAACCCCTTTGTAAATAATAAGTGACCGTTACCGGTAAAAATCCGCTACCAATTAGTATACTAAGAAGGTATCTTTGTACTGTAAGCTAGTGTAAAGGTACTTTTGCAGTACTTAGCTTAGTTATCTACTACCGGGACTCTAATTCCTTCCTCTAGGGTAAGTACTGCTACTAGCAAAAGGTATCTTTAGTAGGGATATACTAGTAAAAGTAACATTAGCTATCTTTTTATAGGTCTATTACTAATAAAAATATAAAGCCTTATAAAGTATAATTATTCCTTTATTATATAGATAATAAAGGAATACCTTATAGCTTATTCTAAGGTTAAAGGTAAGCTAAAGCTATATACTAAAGTAATAGTAAAGGTAATAGTAAAAGAAGAAAGTAAAGATAATGCTACTTAAAGTAGTAAAGATAATAGTAATAATAAAAGTAAAGGAAATAAAGCTACCTAAAGTAGTAAAGATAATAATAATAATAAAAGTAGAGATAAAGCTACCTAAAGTAGTAAAGATAATAGTAATAATAAAAGTAAAGATAAAGCTACTTAGCTAAGGTACTAAAGATAAAAGTAGAGATAAAGCTACTTAGAGTAGTAAAGAAGATAGTAATAATAAAAGTAGAGATAAAGCTACCTAGAGCAGTAGCTATAGAGAAGATAGAAGTAGAGATAAAGTAACCTAGAGTAGTAGAGAAGATAGAAGTAGAGATAAAGCTATCTAGTAAAGGTACTAAAGATAAAAGTAGAGATAAAGCTACCTAGAGCAGTAGCTATAGAGAAGATAGAAGTAGAGATAAAGCTACCTAGAGCAGTAAAGAAGATAGAAGTAGAAATAAAGTGTAATAATTACTACCTTATTATATAGATAATAAAGGAATTACTATTCCTTATAGAAGACCTTAATTATACCTATTATAAGAAGAATATACTATAATATAGATTATAATAGTAGTAATTACTTAGTACTTAATAACAAAGAACTTATATAATTATATTTATAGTAGAAAAGTTACTATAGTATATTTATAATAAAGAAGCTACTTTATATTTTTACAATAAAGAAATAATAACAGTATATTTACCCTTAAGGTAATAGTAAGAACTTAATTATAAGTATTTCTTAGAATATATCTTTTCTCTCTCTTTCTAATAATATTACTCTCTTATTAATATTAGTCTTACGTAACTTTACTTTTATAACCTTACTTCTGTAACCTTACTTCTATAACTTTACTTCTATAACTTTACTTTTGTAACCTTACTTTTATAACCTAACTCTCTTAATAT
>NW_022158244.1:0-28286 GCF_003316985.1 Fusarium coffeatum
AAAAAAAAAAAAAAAAAAAGCTAGCAATTGATAGTGGGTCTGGTACTCGTTATCCTTGGATTGTAACTGGAAAAATTTTCCCACTCAATTGAACTGCCATTGAGATTTGGGTTTATGATAGTACAGTGCGCGAATGGCTTCCACTACAACGGATGGCTGCAGCCAGCTTCATACAGGAGCCATCACAGAGGTCGGGTGTGACGCAGCCATACCAATTGAGGTCTTAAAATTCATTCTAAATTTTCCTTTCTGTCGATCAACTTCATTACGAGAACGCCATGATTCTGACAGTACTGTGTTCGGGCTTTACTTCAGCCCTGTTTGCTCCTCATCAAAAGGAGAATTCAGTAAAAAGAACAGTTATGAGTTGTCAAGCCATCTCAAACTCACGAACATCTATGTCAAATAGGTATTGGTTGTCGAGGTGCGGAAGCATATGAGATGACACTGTGCACAGCCTAATTCGAGGCTCACAGCCTTGTCCGAGATACAGTGCACACTACATAGGTAGTACGTTTATCTTAGCTGGCTGAAGATAGGATCTTGAAACCAGATTCAGAGGAGCATCCCCATATTTCACATTGGATCTCATCTCAAATCTCCATCTCCATAATACCTGCAAGACCGCAGTAGACAATGGTCGTGGCGTAGTCTGGGGCCGACCAGGGCCTATACATACAAAAAGCTGCCGAGTCTACAGTACTGTACCATCGTCAACTTTTTGACTGCAAGACAGAAGCCAAATCGGCGAAAAATTTTCGGTCCAAGGGGGGGGCGTGCCAAAGACAATCCCTTCGAACAAGGGCAAAATCGGGATGGATTCACCATGTGCAAAAGTTGAAAGCTTGGTCCAAGCTCTTTACCTTTTTGGGAAAGCTTATGGCGTACTGTCTGATGCTGTAAATACGTGTTGAAAGAAGCAATGGGAATGAATCAAGTCATACTGGCTATCTTATAGAGCCATTGACTCTTATAAAGGACTCCAATATACACAATGGGCCATTCTAGATCTTCTGGATACCAACATCGACATTCTTTCTACTGTTTGTGCCCTGAAAATAGCAACGGAGATCTCTCAGATCGGTCTGTGGAAGCAACATGCCACCACCGAACTTCCATCATGACACCGCTACGGGACAGGCCAGGACTCAATTGCATGATATGGAGAGTCTTACAGGGGTCGTCTACGGCATCATAGAGTTATGTGTACTTCCGTATGGTACAAGCATCTCAACATTTGACAACGCAATGGCTTGTGTTGTTCAACATCAAAGCTTTGGAACATCATGATCAATTCCGAGAGGAAAGCCAATTGACTAAACAAGGGGGTATCACTGTTGCCGAAGCGTCTAAACTGTCTATGCTTACACCATATATCGCCAATCCTGGCACCGCCATTACTCTTCCTCCTCCTCTTCATCTTCCAACGCTGCAGGTGTCTTGATCGCGTAGCCTTCCTCGAACCCAGCAGGATCGCACATATGCTCTAAACTGATCCGATTCTCTGCTACATACCGACGGACCGCTTGCTTGTCTATCCGCACTCGCGGTACTGTTTTTACTACTGTGACCACACCTTTATTAACTCCATCAGCAGCGGGTGAAGTTTTCGTCTCCTCATGCTTGCCTTCTTCCGCATCATCGTGGACGGGCTTCTCCTCAGGCTTACTGGGGCCTAAGCCCGCCTCTTCGACGACACCCATATCTCGCAGTACTGGTAGACAGTCTTCGGGAAGAATCCACGTCGCTTTGCTGCAATCGTTGAGATCCACGAGGACTTCGTCGTCAGAATTCTTGGCTTCCATGTCAATACTTAACAGCCATCTTGCGATTTCGCCAGCCCAGTAGCGTTTGTATCCCTTCCTGCCAAGATCCGAAATTGGCTTTTCCGGTCCGCCCAAGATCCCCTCTCTTCGTGAGATCTCGTACGAAGCTCCCATCAGCAAAGCACCGAGACCTTTGCGTTGCCACGGAGGGAATATTAGAATACACGCAAGGTTGTTACTATCCCACGACATCTTCTCTTTGGAGAAGAACCCAGTGATCCGAGGCAATGGGGGTTCGGAGTCTGTCGGCCGGGCCGGAGGGGTATAGACAAGCAAGAAGTAGTTGAAGCCTGTGACGTCGAAGAAGACAGATTTGTTATCGAGGAACAGTTTTGCAAAGAGTGATAGGTTCTGGCAAAACAGCTGAGAGGATGTGTTAGCGTCGAGGCTTTTTGGGTCACAGCATTTGAACTCACCCCGTCTCTCTCTCCATCGACCTCCCAGATGCTCCATTCTCCTTCGTCCTGTACCAACTCTTCTACATATCGAACATTGCCCTCTCCTTTGCGTCTCTTGGGTCCAGAAGCTTTGTTTTCGTACGGTACAAGAATCTTCCTGCGCCCTTGGGGGTGAATGTAGATCTTGCGTCCTGGTATCTGGGTTTTCCGCTCGCATACATGCATATGTTGACACCAGGGCATCAGTTCTTTGGAGTATTTGAAGCAGCTGGGGCAGATATAAAGACGATCGACTGCAGGCGGTGATGTACCCCCTGTGGCCTGGCCCTTGGCACCCGCCTCTTTGCTGCCAGTCTTGGCTAGATGGTGCGATGACTCACCCAGCACTTCCTTACCGTAACAGCTAGGGTACCACGTGCTGAAGCACATATTACCCAAAACCACTTTGTCGATATTGCGGTCGGTTCGGAGAGGCGGGCGTACTGACGGGGCCACAGGGGGCTTTGGAGGGTGGACTGGTGTAACTGTAGGCGGCGGCGGTCGTTCGAGTATACGCGGTGGTTGCGCTGTAGGGCCATGAGGTCGGACAAGAGCTGAAGGTCGTTGCAACGAGTTGCTATGCGAATGAGGGACGTGATATGTGATTTCAGGCGCTACCAGATCTGAAAGCGGACGCCCGCCTGCAGCAGTAGGTCGTGGTGGTGGAACGGCCGTCATTGTCGATGAATGGGGAGGTGAAGGTGCCCTTATTGCTGGGCCTGGTTGTTCAAGCGGAGCCCATCGCAGTACAGGAGGAGATGTTTGTGACTGTGTTTGCGCCTTGTTTGGGGCGGTAGTACTGGATTGCGCCTGAGACGGCTGAGGACGAGCTGCTGAAGTACGATTGCGCTTCTGTTCAGGAGAGGCTGTTTTTGGAGAACTTGATAATAACGGCGGTATTACAGGCGGCGGAACAGCAGTTTCGGTACGTTGTTGAGGTTGAGGTTGTGCTGGTGATGCTGGTGATGCTGGCGGTAGAACCGGGGTTTGACGCGTCGCCCTACGCGCGACGGTGGGTTTAGCTTGAGGATCGGAAGAGGTCGGTTTGGGTGCGGAGGCAGAAGCAGAAACAGAGGCGGATTGCGATTGGGATTGGGATTCAGCGGGGTCTTGGTCTCCTCGCTTGCGCTTTTGAGGCATCGCTGTGCGACCCTCGACTCGGAGAAGAATGTGGTTGAGAGCAGCAATTAAATCAATACCAGTACCAATAGGTAAGGATGCGCCAGGACGTATTGGGATGCGGTCTTAGTTTAGATCGAATGTCAATTTACAGTGTTGGAAGAGAATTGATTGATTTGCCAAAAAAGGCTCGTATTATTATTTTGAATATTTCGTATATGAGTTGTTGAAAGAGCGAATAGAGTCATTCAATTAGATAGTTCTCAGTATAGATAGGTAGGCAGGAACACAAGATATGGTTGAGGCATAGACTGGACTGTGACTGGGCTGCGGGCATAAAACGCGACGCGGGGACGGACGGACGGACGGTATGCAGCAGGTGCAGGTGCAGTCACTGAACAAATCGACGCCATCACGTGCGGGTCTGTCTTTCCATGTTTCATCTTGTCTTGTCTCATCTTCTGAAGCAGCCGCAACCAGCCAAAAGCTTACAGATCTGGTGTTGAGGATCCCTCTATAAATCACCTACAAAGCCAATCACTGATTCAGAAAAACACCTAACCTCACAAACTCAAGCTGGTTTTAGTATAGCAATTTATTCTCAATTTGTGTTGCTACCACTACAGTACTATATATAAAGCATATTGACGGAAAGGACTGACTACTATTCTCTGCTATTTGACTTATTCGATCCAGGTTATTTGAATAAAAGCTCTCGCTCTTATACTCAGCGCAACTCCAATCAGTGACGCTTCAAAGAGCAGCTTGGTGCATGAGCACCCATAACTCGCTCCAAGGTCTCATCGCCCTCCTCCCAGTTCTTGATAAGTGTCAAGAGTCGGCGACGAGCAAGGCCGGCGTCACGATTTCGGTACACACTATCGATTTTGCGCACATCAGTCTTGTCACTGATAAGCCATCGTCGTTCCTCCTCCATAAACCGGTTGTACGACACATCCTCGCCGTATCGGGCCTTTACGTTGGCAGTAAGGTGTTCCTGCACAGCCTTATTGAGCTCGATCTGAGGCTTGGTCTGCTCAGCAGGGTTAGCGAAGCGCGTGTCGACGGTGGGCTTGAAGGTTGCCGGTTTCAAGGTTGGGTCTGGAAGAACCGAATAGGCCGTAAAGCAGACGAGAGTTGAGCTCTTGAGGACTGCTTCAGATATGACCTTGAGTGCCGGGGGTGTCATGGGCATGTGTCCAAAGTTGATGTAGGCCAGAGGGCCCTTGGTCTGAATCAGTTGCTGAATGGCCGGCACAGCTCCATCCTCGATGTAGTTGTAAGCCTGTCCGAGATCCTCAGTGGCATAAGCCTGACCAAGATCAAACACCTCGAGTGTGGGATGCCCGGTAGCAGCCTTGCAGAGCGCAATGGCACCTTTGGTGCTGACTCCAATCGACTGTAAGAGCAATCGAGCCAGATACGGTGCCTTGGGCAATGCTTGAGCTAGGGCATCTGCACCAACATCGCCAAGAGGGTTCGATGATGCATAAATGGACGTTAAGCCGCAGTGCGGCGACAGAAGGAACTTGCCAATGGCCTTGGCGCCTTCGGTCGAGATTCCACTGCCATTGAGGTAGATGTGCTTAAGAGGAAGTTTGGCACCGTCGGGCATCTTATGGTCAGCCAAGCGGTTGAACAGGTCTGCAACTCCTCGATCGCCCAGTTGGGTCTGATCAAGGTCGAGAGTTCGCAAATTCTTGACGCCAGTGATGAGGCGATACACATCCTCCGAAGCGTCTGCACCAAGTGGGTTACGCTTAAACCAGAGATTGGTGATGGCCTCGGATTTGACCATGGCATCGACTAGAATCTTGAAGCCTGGGCCGTTGATGCAATTTCCGGCGAGGTACCAAGTGTCCATCCGGTCAGGGAGGTCGGTGATGAAGTTGGCGATCTCATGAGCACCAACAGGGCCGATGATGTTATTGCCCAGAAGGAAATGTCGGACAAACTCATTAGGTCGGAGCGAGTCCATCAGCTTGCCAATGTGATCAGGGCCAACAACCATTTTGCAAAGATCCATGCGACCGTCTTCATAGACGACGCCTTTGCGAAACTCGGCGCCTTTGACACCATAGTAAGGCTCGCCTCGTCCACCGTCAAGCTCGAAGCCCTTCTCATGGCCATCCAGCTCAAAGGTGCCGCCGCTTTCAAGATGGTTCAAAAACGGTGCCAGATCGGCCTCGTGGGCGATCTCGACTGGCATAGGGATGGCCTGCACACCGTCCAGAGAAACCGGGCGCTTAGCAGGGTCCCAAACACCCTGGGACAGAATACGAGAAGCCCAAACAGGCGCGAAGGCGTACACGATCGGCATCATAGCGGATGATGGCTGTCAACGAACCCTCGTGGACAGGGTAGAGCATCGGGGCCATAGCCACAGCCAGGTTGTGTCGAGCAGACTTGCGGCGAGGAAGGTCATGGAGAGCATCGTCAATGCGATGCTTGTCCAGTGGCAGGGCAATGATCTCATCTACAGTAAATGGATGAGATGGGTTGAAGCCAGGTAAGTGCTGATCCAGATCAACGAGACTCTTTCGGCAGAGGCGAGCAAGGTGGATTGCCTCGTCCATATCTACCGCATCGGAGTGTTTGGCTGGCGGAGGTGATGCTATTGCATGTTGAGGTGGCAGTGAGAATGAGGGCGGCTCAATAGGTCGTAGCTCAGTAGCGGTAGACATGTTGGATTCGTGAGTATAGATTCTGGTGATAGTGTTGAACTTTGTGTCTTAGTGAATATGGTTTATACCAGTGGTAATGCACATATATATAGCTAGTTGTAAATGCAGGCTGGTATGCCGAAAGTCAACACCATTCAGCCTTACAGGTGGATCCTGATGTTTACTGCAAGGGTCCCGTCAAAGTCATGTCAAGCGCAGGGCGTCTAGGACTTTGATGCCAATTCTTGTTCCCACCTAATGAGTCAACCTTGAGCTTTGATCCATGCTACCCAAGCTTTCTATCAGCTTCTATTGGCCTCTTACAGGGAATATACTGGCTTCACATACCAGAGGTCCAAATCTGTGGCTGTGTGTCAGGGGATCCGTCTTGATATCGGTGAGATTCAAGCGGATGTTTAAGATCAAGATCGTGGCTCAGCTATGACTTGGTGTAGGCAACGACATGGAAGACCCACATCTGTCGATATAAGGGCGTGAGATCGACATTTTGTAGTAATAAGTCATATATCAGATGGCCTGCCTAGCCGGATATTCTTTTGTATTCCCATCTACATTGTACCTTTGGTGTTTTGATACTTGCAAGTGGTGTCTCTGTAGTGCTGGTAAAATTGGCGATAACTCCACCTTTACTCAAGGTCAGCGTTTCAGACAAGAGCGACCACAGCTCCAAGCAGGAAAGATAAACATCAAACATATTGATGAAAAGTTATTTCAAGCTCCTTTTCTTTTATGTCACTCCGATTTCATGTTTGCAGACTGATTCGTATCCCGATCTTAAAAATGTTCGTTGAGCTTCAGGGTAAGAATATTTGCAACACCAAATCTTCCTCATCTTCTCTCAACCTCGGCTTGACCTCTATATATCTACACCTGAACAGCGCAAATATAAATGGAGATTTATGCCATTGACACATGAAATAGAAACAGCTGCAAAAAGAAGAAACAAAGACATCATCAATTGACAAACAAAACAGTCAAGAACAGCAAAAAAGAAACAACATGAGGAACACCGGATTTGAACCGATAACCTTCAGGAATCCCCAAAGAAGCTGTTGGACAGCTCACTGGAATCTGACGCGCTACCGTTGCGCCAGCTCCCCAAGTTTTGATGTATGAAGCAGTTGTAAACTGGCCTCAAATGGATACGGTTTCAAAGAATCCTTGCTGTGAAAAAAATGTTTGTTGGTTGTTGAACAAAGAAAAAAAGAAATGGCGTCTTGAATAGACGAGGTTTGATGTGAGGAACACCGGATTTGAACCGATAGCCTTCAGGAATCTCCTACGACTGCCTAAGCAGTGCACTGGAATCTGACGCGCTACCGTTGCGCCAGCTCCCCACTTGTTGATAAAAGCTCAACTATTTGATTACATATACCTCGCACAACAAAGAACTCAGCTCAACTTCTAACTTTCGATTAGTCCCAACACACATTCATAGGAAGCAGAACACCGTAGATCATGCAGTAACACATCACGAGGTAATGCATAGGAAAATGGTAACACTCTGTCTCGAGGGGTTATGCTGCTATAATCCACCAAAGTAACATACATCCTCAGCATAGGTGGTAGTTATGCAAAGGCATATAGCCTACGTCCATCATGCAGCATAATTATGAAATCACTGACGAGAAGCTCAACGTAAACACAGAGAAACCGAATTCATAATCTAAAATTCAACCCCTCTGTACCAAGCATTTAATACATACATGGAGGTCATGGTCAAGCCTCCATACCTTCAAAAACCTTCCCTCCTTCTATCACCAAATTCCAGCAGACAACCACCATCACTCTAAGCGCCAAGCGGGTCATAAGTAGAAATTACAGCTAAGTAAGGCTGACGCTGTCGGCAAAGAGAAACTCTATGCTTTATCAAGGGCAGATCATGTACAAGCTCTACCAACTTAGATGCCATCGAAGTCACCGCCGAGGTCATCCTCGTCCAAATCTCCCTCCTGGATTTCCTTGGCCATCTCGCGCTCGCGCTCCCGAGCCTCCTGGGCGTTCTTCAGCTCCAAACGATGTTGGTTCATAGGAAATCGCATTGCCTAAAGGGAAAATGATTAGCTTGATTCAGTTGTGATAAAGTCTGGGAGAACAAACCTTGACACTCTCGTCGTGGAGAGCTAGACAAGCCCGAATTCGGTCGTGGAAAGCCTCGCCGGGCTCACGGGTAGCATAAACATCACCAACCTCCTTGCTCTTCATGAAACCCCTCTCGCGGTCCAGAGTAGCTTCAATCACACCATCACGAATAGCCTTGGCAACAATGTACTCCGCCGACTCCTCACTACCGAGCTGAAGACGGATGCAGATATCGCGAAGGGAAATGCGGGAGTAAGATAGAGACATCATACGGATACCTGTCTTGATAACATTTTGTCGTAGACGCAAGATGAGGCTGTAGGTACCGTCTCGTCGGAAGGTATCGGCATGATCGGCAATCGCTGTCTCGAAGTCCTCAAGGTTGCCAACTCGGACGGACTTAACCAGCAGGAAGTAAGGCTGAAGAGCAGCCTCCATAGTTGGCTGACGGAACATAGCTCGATCAGGAATATCACCCATCAATAGCTCCACAACATAAAGCAGCTTGGTAGCTGTCTGGGCAAAGCCGAGGGCACAGCTACTGGAAGGAGCCTTGCGGGTGGCAGCAGTAAGATGCTCGTGGGCCTCAGTGTAGCGTAGCTGGATGGCGCGGATACGACCAAGGTAGTAAAGGAATCGCGCTACCTGGTTGTTGACAGCATTCTCGGGGAACTGGGTGTGCGAGACGAGGAGATCAGCCTGGTTAATGTGCGAAGTAGAGAGATAGTTTCGCAGCAAAAGGACGATGACGGAGGCTTGTGTGTCGACATCCTTTCGTAGCACGGCGGTACGAAGGGCGGCGAGGAGAGTAGGTCGAATGGCGACAACGGGAGACTGAGGAGAAGGAGGCAGAGGGGCGATCTGCTCGCAGAAGACAGAGTAGTAGAAGTAAACCTTGGCAGACAAGGAGTCAAGTGTGCGGCGGTTGAGAGACTGGACTCTGTCTGAAAGGTACTTGGAGAAATCAGCTCCACGCTGGAACTGCTTTGAGTCGAACAGGTAAACTTGGACGAGGATACCGAGGAAGATATCGATCTCAGGAATGAGGTCCTTAGCCTCCTTCTTGGAACCGTTCTTGCCAGATGCCTTGGCCTCGTCGACTTCCATCTCTGAACTCTGTCGGCCAAGAGTAACATCCTCGCGCTCAATGGCAGCCAGCAGGGGCTTGACAATCGCACTCGAGTTGGCGGTAGCAGGGAAAGCCTCAGAGATGACCTGGGCAATGATATCGGGTGTCAAGCGCTTGCGGATAATAGAGATAGATCGCAGGGCGCGGAGGGAGAATCTGGCGTCGAAGAGGGCCACGGCGCGGTCTATCAAAGCAAAGTTGCTCTTGATATCTGTCAAGATACAATGTTAGTGCTTGTTCTGGAGGACCTTGTTGAGCTCCCACGAACTTGCTACTCACCTGCGATAGTCTGCACAACAGGGTCAACCTTGACCTCCTCCTCTTCCTCCTCCATTGATACATCGCCTTCAGCATCAGCCTTGTCAGACTTTTTCGACTTGGAAGGAGGAACGACAACAGTCATCTCTTCGTCGCCATCCTTGGCAGGCTTCTTGCCCTTGGACTTTGTGCTGTCCGTCATCTCAACGTCCTTGTTTTTCTGAACGTTGTTGTTGCCGGCAGGCTTCTTGCCGTTATTGTTTGGTGCCTTGCTGGGCGGCATGGTGAATATCTATGTATGATGCGAAGAGATGAGGCTGAAACTGTCGGAGCAGGAGCTGCAGATGACGATAGTGGGAGAAGACCGAGTCGTGCGCGCGCCTCAACTTGTCGCAGCGTTTGCGTAATTGAGTGTGGAGGAAGTTGGCGATAGCAGTAAACGAGATACTGGGGGTGCGGGTACGAGATCGGTGTCGAGGAGGGAGACCGGCGAAAAGGTCAAGACAATGATCGTCGTGGTGTTTGGTAATGAGATTGGGAGAGGTTCAAGGTGATGCTGCTGCTCGCTGCTTGGTGCTAGCTCACCAAATGGGGACCGGGGCTTGAGTACTGGCCAGTGGACAACTGAGGCGACAAGGGAAAGAGACTGAATGGGCAGTAAAGATACCTGGTTCAGGCGGTGATCTAGCTGCACAGGCAGGTATCGCCAAAGTACTCGGGAACTAGGGCGTTACCTTAATAAGCTGGCATTCTGTGGGGCACGAGCAGTGACGTCTCGATGTTGCCTGCAGCTAGTGGTTTGCACAAAGTACAAGGTGATATTTATGCAAGCTTATACAGAATGTGCAAGACTCATCAGCTACATGATAAGAGAATCACAACCACTGAAAGTCATGATTTGAGTGAGGACCAGATTTGTATCTCTCATATATGTCTATAATTAACTTTGTAACTTCACCAAGCCTGATATAAACATGTAAATTCAGTAATGAACAGATAACGAGTGTCAACATCCTTACTTCAGAGCGTACAGTTGTTTGATATTACAACATATATGCAGCCACTGTCACAAGTAGAGTGTAAAGTCAACGGTGGAGGTTGTCATTTATTGGTCCTGTAGTTGATACCAACTATTTCAGACGCTGCTTTCTTCTTCTCCTATGCATTCTGGTACAGCTTCTAATTAAAAAAAGCATCCTCCATACCGGGTAAGAAATCCCTATTACGCCAGTTTGTCCCGGGTATACACCCAACGCCTCTTGAGAAATACAAAATACCCTGCATTGCTTTTCATTTTCTTCTTGTTTATCCGGGTTTCTCTGGTTGACCACATCTTTTCCACGTTGCAAAAGGATTTACTCGCCCTTACCGGGCATAACCTTGGCAGCCTGGACTGCACTCATCTTCGCTATCCAAGCTGTGGATGGCATAATCTTTCGAACGGTGCGGAGTTCGTCGGATGAGTAGCCGGGCACACGGATGTTGTAAGTTCGCTCCAGCACAAGTTGAATATCGCGGATCTCGAGCACCTTAGACCCGCGCTCCTTTGAGTTTCGACAAGCCGCATGCAAAACGCTGTCAACAAACGAGTCTGCCATGTTCAAAACGTTCTGAGATCAAGTTAGTCATTTTATCTGAGTTACAGGAAGCGATGGTGCTTACCTCTTCCACTTCAGGGGTGAGTAGGTTTCCGTCCTGCCCTTCGGCGGGTCCTCCACACACTTGGCGGACAAGCTCATCCAGTTTCTTCTTGCTCAAAACGTGATCTCCCTCAGCTTCATGGTTATACGCTGGGATTCTAGCCATCGCAGGTTGGTTCATGACACCGCCGAGAGTTCCGCTTCCTTGAGACATTGTAGGGCGACCGGCGTTAACTCCGCCTCCGACAGAAACACCTTGGGGCACAGCAGTGGCCTTCTCAGGAAGCACCTTGGGGATGGGCATCTTGGATTGCATTGGGGTTTGTTGAGGCTGCGGGGGATGTGCGTGAGGGTGGCCTTGTGGAGTAGGTTGCTGAGGAACATTAGGCCCCATAACGCCTTGATTCACAGCGCTGCCTGGTGTTGGTGTTCCAGCTTGGGCAGGGCGCCCAGGCACCTGCGCACTTCCAGGAGTGTTGAGAGTTTTGTTAGCCATCTCGATAGCAGCAGAGTGACTGAGAGCTCGCTGAGGGCCCTGAGGACCTTGCGCTGTCGTTGGAGCCGCTGCGGCAGCAGCCTGTTGCGGCGTTGGGATTCGCGGAGCATTCTGCTGGGTTGGTGTTCCAGCCTGTGCTTGCACGGCTGTTTGTGACATCGCGGGGTTAATAGGGGCAGTGCCAGGTTCTTGTTTGACCTGGACTGGTGCCTGTGGCAGTTGTTGCTGGCCGGGCTGGGGAGTTCCTTGTGCCGGGCGCACTTGCGTTGGTGCCGCTCCTTGCGTTCCGTTAACAGGGGAGGCTCGGCTCACGGCTGCTAACTGTTGTTTGGCAACCTCGACAGCAGCGTTTACAGGTGGAGCGTTATTCTGGGTGTTGTTTTGAACTTGAGATGTTTGAGGCTGAGTTTGAGGGGCCTGTGGTTGCGACTGTTGCGGTTGAGATTGCTGTTGTTGCTGCTGGGGTTGCGACTGCTGCTGCTGGGACGCTTGTTGCGGTTGCTGCTGCTGCGCTTGACCCTGTGGCTGTTGTTGCGCTGCAGTCTGTTGACCTGCAGCAGGTTGCTGATTTCCTTGCTGAGAAACCCTCGCCGCGTTTTGCGCCGCTTGTGCCTGTGCTTGGCCAGTGCCTTGCAGGTTACCTTGCTGCTTGCGCACGCTGTCAACCCACTTGTGAGCATCGGAATGCGCCTTCAGTTGTTGGTCTTTCCTAATCTGAAGTTGCCTCATCTCGTCTTCCTTGAAGGGTTGTCCAGCTGCATTTCTGTCCGCAATGAGCTTATCGATTTGGGCAACCTTCGACTTGCTATTATCCATCGTCATAAGAGCTCTCGTGTAGCGCTGTTTGATCTCCTCCACCCACTTATTCGCGTCGGCACCTGATTTTTCGGCTACTTGCGCAGGAGCTCGGAAGTTGATCTTTGCAACGTGCTGGAGAATGTGCTCGGGAATTCGATTCTGCTGAGCAGCGGCACCAGCTGCTTGATTACCAGCTACAGCACCGGCCGTTTGTTGTTGCGGTTGAGCCTGAGCTGTCGTTTGTCCGGATGGGTTCTGTTGCAATTGCGGACGAGCCTGTTGGTTTTGCGCATTTTGATTCTGTTGCATCTGGGTGCGTCGCTGTTGGATTTTTGTAATAAGCATTTTGGAAAACTCTATGATCTTTTGACGCGCGGCAATATGCTCTTGGCTGTTCTGAGGAGAATTATTCGCCTTATTCCAAAGCCCTTGCAAGCCTGCCTCATACTTGGACTTCTCATCCTCACTCAAGGTCGGCAGACTTCTTATTTGGTTGGGCTGATACATCGGCGGCGGTCGCTGTTGAGCTGCTCCAGCTGCACCTTGCTGTTGGCCCTGGCCCTGCTGGCCTTGCTGTCCCATCTGAGGATTCATGATGGCTATGGTAGACAGGTGGTGTTGGGCGTCGAGGTCGGAATAGATGCGATGGACAGGGTGAGCAGGACAATATTGGTACACAATCTGTACAAAATACCAAGAAAATTTGATGTTCTTCTTTCAAATATAAGAAATCGAGGAACAATTTGTTTCGATATTAAGACAACAACCTTAAAATGTCGAACCTGGTGTCGAGCTTGAGCCGCGATTCGTGAATAAGTGACACTCCACGGACAGACGCGTTAATGAAGTCAGTACCACGACTCGGAAAAACGTCGGTCTAATACTTGTATGTCCTGTTAGTGCATGTCCAGCTGGAGGCTGCCAGGGTGTCAAGGGTGTCTCTCTTGTTGGGAAACACAGCTTCCCTTTCCGTGTGGGGTCAGATTAATGGAAATCGTCTAATACGACCTGGGTTAGATTCCAAGCACTTGTCATGAAAGTCTGGAGCTAGGTAAGGATTGTGCTGTAGAGCATTGTACCAAATGTTTGTTGTCATCTGTCATCATTGGTTTTGCGGACCTCAAGGTAACAAGCTGTATTTTAGTTGACCATGATTCGCTTTAAATGAGTGTGCCGAAGACATGAAACCTTATTGATACCGTATGTATCATTCAATGGCACTGATGCAAACACTTTGCGGAGTTCTCTAAGATGGAACCTTCACAGCGGACAGCTTAAGAATTGTCTATTGGTGGGCTAGCGTTAACTATTGCCACCTCGAGCTTTAGCCAAGGTACAGCAAATGAGGAGTTAACGGTAAAAGCTCTGGCAAGGTAAAGAAAGTCGTAGGCAAGGAAGGGTATATCAGTAAGCTCCAATATCCCCAACGATACAAGGGTCCAGCTTTTCCGCCAGGGTCTTTACTTTATCCATTTCATCTCCACCATAACCCGTCCATCCATCTTCTGTGTTGTGTTGTCTTCTTCTCTTCTTTATTCCTTTCCGGCCCATCTCCCTCAAGGTTGACATTGATTCGCTTGCGCCATTAATTCTCATCTCCGCCAATATGCGCTTCTCATCGTCTACTGTTCTCGCGGCTCTGCCCGCTCTGGCTGCCGCCCAAGACTCTCCCGTCGACCAGTACAAGGCCCAGTTCCAGAATGTCATCGGCCAGTTCGCTTCCTACATTCCTAACCCAGGCCACCATGACCCCGTTGCTGCCGCCGAGGCCAAGGCTGGTTCCATGAGACTCAACGTCTTGACTCTGGAGAACTGGAAGGAGACTCTCTACGAGCCCGTTGCCGCTGGCGCCACTACTCCCGAGGAGTGGTGGTTGCTCGTCTCTGGTGGAAACAAGACCTGCTATGGTATGTTTGATGATCTGCGATACAATCGCGACCCTCTATGTGTTATGCGACTTGTACTTGTCGCAATATCTGGTGGATTGACCTCAAGCTAACGTATGATCAAAGGTCGATGCGGAACTGTCGAACAGGCCTTCAACGAGACCGCTGCCAAGTTTGCGCTCCTCGAGAACACCCCCCATATGGCCTACTTGAACTGCGACAACCAGCCCATTCTGTGCAACTCCTGGTCTGCCGGCCCTCCTAGCCTTTACATCTTCGATGTGCTTCCCGAGCCCGCGCCCGTCGAGATCTACAGCAAGAGACTCAACTTGACCACCACCACCTCCGACACTCTGGTTGCTCTCCAGGCCTCTGGTAGCAAGGACGAGTTCCATCGCCATACCAGCGCTTGGTTCCACCCCACCAACGGCAAGCTCGCCGAGTATGGCCTGGCTATTCCCTTCGGTTACCTTATGTGGGCCATGAACCTGATTCCCAACTGGCTCTTCATGCTTGTTGTGTCCTTTGGCAGCCGCGCCATGATGTAAGTTTTCCTTGCCCACCGATGATCCATGATGCTAATGTTGGATAGGTCTCGTCGCATGCAAGGTGCTCCCGGTGCTCCTCAGGCTGGTGCTCAGCCCGCCCGATAAATTGATGCTAGCAATTCCAGGCAAGGTTGATCGGAGCCATATTCAGTTGGTCGATATCTAGTAATAAGTATCGAGTTATTTGAGTAGATTCAAAATGTATCATGACTTTCGTACGAGCTCGTTATGGCGTTTGCGGAGTGACCTGTAATCTATGATTTGTTCTCGCAAGCTGCTTCCACGTGTTTGAGACCGTCGATAACTTCGTCGCTTATTTGTCCATTGGAGAATTTGCCGTATCGTAGATCGCTCAGTGCACCTACAGTTTGTTGCACAGACTCAAGCAGTGCCGCCTCTTCCTCTTGTAGCTTTTCAATCTCGGCTTCCAGAGCGCCTACTGCACCCTCTAGCTCGGGGATGGCAGAATGAAGAGTATGCTTGGCACTTGCTGCCCCTGACGCATCGCCAAATAGCTAAATATCCGATAAGCAATTTTGATCGAAGCCGTAGTTAGTGAAGGCACACACCGCGCGCTCTATTTCAATTTCAGCGTCTATGTCTTCCCGTTCTGCCTCACGTTTGGCCCGTACGACTTCCCGCCGCATTGCAAGGCCTCGTTTTGCTTCATCGGCGATGTTTTCGGCAACTTGGTCCAGAACGTCTGCACGCTGCGCTTGCAGATCTCGAAACAAAGATCGAACTTGCGGTGACGATTGTAGCGGCCGAGGGAAGAGTGCCTTGAACTGCTCAAGTGTTGTGATGGCGGTCAGAGTTGAAGGTTGGATAAGGTAATTAGCCAGGAGTTCTGCTTCTGTAGGCGCCATCTTAAAGTCTCCAAAGCCAGTGCGGTCGAGAATACCAGGTTCGAAGTATTTGCTGCTGGTAGATTAATGATACGGAAAGTGCCCTGTGGTGGTAAATGTAACCAAGACGCGATGAGAAACCCAAGCGCGTTAAGTGCCCCACCACCTCCTTCGCTTGGTTAATAAGAACAGGGGAAGATAAAGACTTACATGAGCCAAACGAATCTACCTGGAGCACATTCAATACTATAATATCACGATGTGATACATCGCGGAAAAAACATCAACTTGGTACAATTGTCCAAGGCGTCTTTTGGCCATGAATAGGTGACAAAATAGCATATCAAGTTCATATTACAAGGCTTGAAAAACAATATGTCCTCGCGGCATCCATTTGACAGCCTTATTCTGTCATCCAAGCATTGTAGTTCTCGTGAGTCAAAACATTATACCACAATCCGTTGTTCTGTATTGATCTCTACATAGGTGTACAAAACAAATGAGGTCATTTAGCCACCTCCAATCGAGTTTAAAGCAAAATAGCCGCTGAATCAAATAACTTTTTATATCTCAAGATCTCGCTTAGACCTTGGGAGCTCCAGGTGCAGCTGCAGGAGCACCGCTACCACCACGGCCACCAACAGCACCAACAGCCTCGAGCTGAGCGGCTGTCAGGTTGACCTCAGGCAGTGGTCGACCTCTTCCTGTAGGCCAAGAGATGAATCCTGTCTCGGCCAGGAAATGGAGGAATCGCCCGACATCCGTTCGCGAAATACCGTATCCAGCGCTCTCATCGATACCGGTCCAGTGCTCAGCATCTTCCTTAAGAATCTTGACGGTGTTTGAGTCGTCAAGTTCAGGCGCTCTGGTGTTGGCGGGGAGATCATTGACAACGAAGTGGTACAAAGGCATGAGAGCGAGCTGCTCCTGATCCTTCTCTTGTCCACCGGCTGTAACATAGCTCTCTAGCTCATCCACCCACTGGCTGTAACTGACCTCGGGGGCTTTGTAACCATAGTACTCAAGGCTGGACAGGTACTCATTCATTCTCAGGCGAGGGTGACCAGTGATATGGGCAACATGAACACCGCCTGGTAGAGGGTTAAGTGCGCAAGCCACGACAACGTTGGCGACGTGGTTAACAGGCACTGCGTTAACTGTGTTGACGATGCGAGGACGGACACCAAGCTGAATTGAACTTTTGAGCATTCGAACGAGAAAATCGTCCGAGTTCGACACACCAGTCTCAATATCACCCAGAATGTATCCAGGTCGTGCAACTGTACCGCGAAGACCCCTCCTTCCGGCCTCACGAACCAGCTGCTCCGAGACCCACTTGGTCTGACCATAACCCGTTCCAAGACCTGTGCGACTGCCCATCATATCATCCTCCTCAGAGATAGCACCCTGACCGGTGCTGATCTGCTTGTCAGAGAGGTTGATATAGTGCTCAGTGTCAAGCACACTGGTTGAGCTGACAAAGGTAAAGGTCTTGGGCCTTCCTTCGTTGCAGAGCTTCATGGCGTCGATAGTAGAGTTGACGTTGGCGGTCTTCATATCCGAATAACGCTTAACCCAGTGGACAGCAGCGCCGTTATGAATAACCACATCGACAGTTTGAGCCAAGTTGTTCCACACGGATGACTCTATTCCAAGGTTTGGTTGACCCAGATCACCAACAACGCAGCTCAGGCGAGGCTCCCACTCATCTCGCCACATACCATAACCCTCGAGCGAGCGGCGGAGACGAGAAAAGGCACCCTTAGGGTCCTTGACACTTCGAACATGTGCGATCAGTTGAATTTGACGACTGGTACGCGAGAGGATATCCTTGATCAAGTAGGCACCCAAGAAGCCAGTAGCGCCGGTAAGGAAAATAACAGGCTTGGCCTTAGCACGGATGGTAGACGGATCGGCGGACTGATACTTCGAAGGAAGGCCCTTGAGTAATTCGTCAAGGGATCGGGCATACTCGGGGTTCTTGTCTTCCTCTGACTCAGTAGCGCCGCCCCTGAGTTGCTTGTCGATCTGGGCACTGAAACCAGCAAGACTGGGATGCTCGTACAGAGTGTTGATGGAGACATTTGCACCAATTATCTTTCGCACAGACAAGAGCATTTGCTGGGCAAGCAAACTGTGACCACCAAGGTCGAAAAAGTCATTCTGAGGAGCAATGGTCTTTGCATTAAGACCAGGGATAAGTTCAGACCAGTTTGTGGCAACTGCTTGCTCTGTAGGAGAGAGGCTCTCCCAACGCTTCAGGTCCTCG
The DNA here is from genome assembly GCF_003316985.1 of Fusarium coffeatum. Lineage (NCBI taxonomy): Eukaryota > Fungi > Ascomycota > Sordariomycetes > Hypocreales > Nectriaceae > Fusarium > Fusarium coffeatum. The sequence continues at coordinate 18,018 of NW_022158244.1, forward strand.
TCGGTGGCATCCTCGGTCTGCTCTGCAATATCAGGGAAGGGCAGATTAGGCTTGTCGACCTTTCCGTTGGGGTTCAGAGGAAGCTTCTCCAGGGTGATCTGGCAAAATATTAGCTACTAGACCACTCCACAAGATCATGCTTGAGACTTACATAAGTAGTAGGAACCGCATAAGCAGGCAATCGACCCTTCAGGTGGTCACGGACCTCAGTTTGCATACGTCGGAAACGCTTAAAGTAAACCTTGGTAGGTCCGATATCGGTCCCCTCATCCTCGACGTCTTCCAGCCCTTGGACCTTGAGGAACTTGGGCCACTCATTCAACTCAGGGACGATGTAGCTGACGAGGATTGGCTCCTCGTTCTTGTCTCTTCGCACCAGGGTCTGTCCGGGAGTTAGCAAACTGGCTTATTAGTGCATCTGTTCCGCGAACGTACCTTGCAGTCTCGGATCAAGGGGTTCTGGCTGAGGTTGTTGTCGATTTCGTTAAGCTCGATTCGGAAACCACGAATCTTGACCTGATCATCAGCTCGGCCGGTAGCCTCAACGTCACCAGACTCAAGGTAACGTCCCAAATCGCCTGTGCGGTAAAGACGATCACGGGGAACATAATCCTTGAGTCGAGGGTCGTCCTTGCTCAGGTGCGCGTAGGCCTCAACCCACTTGTTTGGCTCAACAAACCACGAGCTCAGAAACTTGTCCTTGGTCAAAGTTTCCGCATCTTTGTATCCCTCGGCAAGACCAGCGGCTCTCACGTAAATCTCACCAACTTCGCCAACTCCGCAAATCTTGTTGCGGTCCTGGCGATCGATGACCAGAAGCTGCACATTCTGCATACCCTTACCAGCGGGCACGGTGTTACCGAGAGAGTCCAGAGCATTGGGGTCCTTGGAGTGGCTTGGGATCTCAAAATAGCTGACAGCTCTTTGCGTCTCGGTGGTTCCATACATGTTGACGATGTTGGCGTTCTTGGCGAGCTTTCGAAGTTGTCGACAATCTCTGGTGGTCAGAACATCACCAACAAAGAATGCCCTATCGAGCGATGGAAACTCGGCAGTTGCACCTCCAACCAGGATTTGACCCATGGCTGGTGTCAAGTGAGTGACGGTAGGCTTGTGCTCTCGCATCCATTCTGCAAGCTTTTCGTGCTGAATGTCCTCCTTGGAAGGTACGAGCAATTGACCCCCTAAGAACAACGGAGTGAAGATATCCCTCTGCACTGGATCATGGGCAATTCCTGATAACATGGTCACCCTGGATTCGGATGACAAGTTGAATCTCTTGGCCATCCAAGGGAAGTATCTGCAGAGACTGTAATGGCGTCCCAAAACACCCTTGGGTTTGCCTTCCGAGCCACTGGTAAAACTGAGTGTAGGGTTATTGTCAGGACCAATGACGACGTCAGGACGAGATTCAGATCTGGACCGAACTTGAGCAAAAACATCAACCCCGTTGACCTCGCCTCCAGCCAAGAAACCATCATCTCCGATCCTTAATGAAGGAACTTCGGTCTTGAGGTTTAGCTCTTCGTCAATGTATCTCCTGACGAGGGGAGCAAGAGGTCCAGCTTCATCAGATGCCTTTGCGATGTTGACCAAAGCACAAGGTTGAGCAACCTCGAGATAGATCTGTTGTCTGCTAGGAGGGTATAGAGGGTCAAGAACTGAGAAGGTAGCACCCGAGGACTTTTGTATTGTTAGCAATTTGTGGCTAATGTGCTCTGGTAGACTATAAAAGACTCACAAGAGTGCCCATGATAGCCACAACCAAATCGACAGAGCGATGAGCCCAGATCATAACGACATCACCAAGCCCAACCCCATTCTCGGCCAAGTGATGCGCCAACAGGTTAGAAGCTTCATAGATCTGCTTGTATGTGAACCGTCTCTCAGGGGTGTCTGAGGTCTTGGTTTCTACTACACAAGTCCTCTCTGGATGTGCTTCTGCATTTCGTGCAAAGTGTTCAACGATACTGCCATCATAGGTCCAGTCCAAATCGGCAGTGGGATCGGGAATGTTAGCCATGATGAAGAGCTGCCTGAAGCAATGGCTATTATAAGAGGTGTAACGAAGTCAGGCAAAATGTTTGGGAGCGAATTGATGTTTTTTAAAGGTGAATAAGTAATTCACTGCATGCACGTTCAAGAAACTTTTTGGTGAGAGGCGGCGTCCAATTGACTCACGTCAGTTCCAATGCGTTTGCGAGATCGGCCCAGCGGGGGCTTTTCCCCAGTGATTTCATGTCTTGAGAAAAGTTAGAGAGCCTTGGAGGGGTAGCCTTACCTCCACTAATACCTAAATATGACTAAACCCACTTTAGACTTGTTCTCTTATCTTATCGTATCCAGCAAACCGGGTCCTATTAAACGAAGAAGGGGCTATCCTATGTCCTGTCGCGTCGTCGCGTGCAGTAAAAAAAGAAGAAGGACACCCCCCTGTTTCCTCATTAACGCGACTAACTTAGTAGGTACTACCCGTACTTTAGTAGATTGTACCTACCGTATCCGTACCCATGGATCTTACCTTACCGTAATTGTTGATGCAAAACTAAACCGTGCTCCATGTATCAACCTCTTGTAATCGCTCTCATCTCTTCTTGTTCATTGATTTCACACTTGGAATATTGTCAGCACTCATCAGAGTTGTTCTATTGAACTTAAACGGGACAAAGCATAATCCATACTTATTCAGAGGGTATCCGTGCTTAGATCAACATCTTCTTGTTGTCCCTTCTTTTCTTTCCCCTTGTCTTGTCTTCTCTTCTCTACCCTTTCTTGTAACTTCAACTCTTCTCTTCTCTTTCAACACTCAACAATCACATCACAACCACAACCGACATCATCATGGCTCCTGCGCGTCAGCAACCGGCGCCTCCGCCTTTTAGCAAGGATGAAAAGGTTCTTTGCTTTCATATGGACATGCTCTATGAGGCTAAAATCATGGACGTTCAGCAAGGTGAGAAGCCCAGTGATGGCTACAAGTATAAAGTCCATTACAAGGGCTGGAAGAATACCTGGGACGACTGGGTACTAGTTGACCGCATCCGGCCTTTTGATGATGAACACAAGGAGCTTGCGGCACAACTTCATGCGCAAGTGAAGCATAATATTCAACGAAGCACGAAACAGCCCAAGAAGGGCCTTAGAAGTGGTGCCGAGTCTGCTAGAGTCAGCGAGGAGAGATCGGGGTCCGCTACTGTTCAAGGAGGTAGAGGAGGCAGACGAGGAAAAGATTGGGAACTTGAACAGGTAAGAATTCTCCCCTCTTTGTTCTGACCTACTACGTTGTTCGACCGCCTTTTACCATTTATATGAGTGCTGTTCCCAGAAGTTCTGGGCTGTTGTTACATGCATGTTACGGTCGAGTTGGCCGTATTAAGACTGCCCAAAGGCTGTGGTGTCTGCACTTCGTTACCACCCCGTAGCTGGAGAGTTTGCGGCTGTCAGAAACTTTGGGTTTCCGTCTAGCTAGATATATGAGGCCACATCAAAAACTAAGGGATACTTGTTTGCGATTCAGATCTAGTATTGGCCCGCAGCCTCCCTACTCTGGCACTGGCACACTCATCCCCCATATTCCATTATAACCTGTCACTGCTGTGCCCTTCTTCAAACATCAGAAGCTGCCGCTTTGCCAGGCATATTTCTGAATTCTACTTTACATATTCATTCCCCTCCGCACCTGCTAGTCGTGCTCTTTCCCTGAAGATTGTCAACTTCACATTTCTTCACCATAACACTCCCCCCTTTCCCATTGATATCTTCCCCCAAGTCCTGGGCTTTCTCTCAGCACGATGCAATCTCCCAGCAAGCCACCTGCTTCGCAGAGCTTTCCCATTCCAAACACGCGGGAATCTCCTGAAGAGACTCAATCTAGCGAGTCTGTCGATTCCGGCGAGCCGTCTAGAAAGGTCTCGCTTGAGAGCATCCGCGAGCCCAAAGACCCCCTCACAGCCCTCCCTTCAAAGAAGCATCGCTATGTCACCGATTCAGGCAAGCTTGTCCAGGATAACCGCTACACTGTTCCACTCGCCGCCAATGTCGAGACTAAGCAGCCTCGTCGAAAGCCCCCCAAAACCTCCAAGACTTCCAAGACCTCCAAAGCCCCCAAGTGTGGTACCAAGCGAAAGCAAAGTCCAAGTGACGAGCTTGGACAACCTGATGAACTAGAGACGGTAGATACCTCCCTCGAGTGACTCTGACCTTAGCCTTGCCCAATTCCACTCTCATTTTCAGCAGTCGTAGCCATCATATGCTAACTACTTTACAGGAAGACTCCTTTCACAACAAGCCCATGATCAACTTACCTGTGCCTGATCACATTCAAGCGATGCTTGTAGATGACTGGGAAAATATCACTAAGAACAACCAACTGGTTCCCCTCCCTCACTCCAAGCCAGTCGCCAAGATCTTCGAGGACTACCTTGCCCATGAGCGTCCCCATCGTGAGGAGGGATCCTCCAGTATGGATATCTTGGAGGAAGTTGTAGCAGGTCTCCGCGAGTACTTTGAGAAGGCTCTCAGCAGAATCCTACTCTATCGGTAAGTCTTATTCCTAATGGTCATGAGTCATTGCTGACTTGCCCAGCTTTGAGCGCCACCAGTACATGGAGATGAAGAAGCTGTGGGAAAATACCGAATCAAACCCCGAATACACCAATGTCTGTGACGTCTACGGTGCTGAGCATCTTGCTCGATTGATAGGTACGAGCGCCCCTAATTTTCTTCAACTTTCTTCCACTGACTTATCCTAAAAGTGTCTCTCCCTGAGCTGTTGGCGCAGACCAACATGGACCAGCAGTCCGTGTCACGCCTCCGCGAAGAAATTGGGAAGTTCAATGTTTGGCTGGGACGTAACTGCGAAACCTACTTCGCCAATGAGTACGAGACGCCGGCTCAAGACTACATTGACAAGGCTCGCAGCTTCTAGAGGCCCAGTAGTCAAGCCCAACTCGATGTTTGATGCACGGTCTCCATGGTCTTGACTTTTACAGAACGGTCCTATTGGCCATTCAGAGCTGCGAGGTGCACCATGACACCAGAAGGTAGACGAAAGATTTTGTTATCGTGACCCTTTTTGGGGTAGAGAATCACGATTGGAGTAATGTGATACTAGTACGTCGCTGCAGGATATGATGGCTTGCGTCGTCTGCATTCTTTTCTTAACTAGTATTGTATTCTTGGTGTTTAGGGTCTCAATTGTCAGAACTTGTATTATTCCATTCATGCTCCAGAGAATCCGTGATCGATGCATCTTGAGTAGTCTTTCCTTGGTTTATTTTGATCGTGACTCTATCATTCCCTCCGAACTGCCACCATGTTTTGTACAAAGGTCATTACAGTATAGTACACATTCCCATTTATTCTTTCCTTGGTATCGATTTCATTTCTCTCCCCTTACATTCTTGGCACAGCCCTCTCAACGTAGAATCCAGCATCCGGTGTCCGCGCAGCCTTGACTTCTCTCTTGCTCAGCACGCGGTCCACCTCTTCCACACGGACAAGCTCCTTGACCTTGAGAATCATACCGGCGAATTGGGGGTGCACGGGGTGGAAGACGGTCTGCATTCGACGGCGCAAGCCCAGCGCGGCGAGGACACCTCTTGTGCGCTCGGGAAGACCGATAGCTGAGCGGTGGAGGGTGATGCGGAAGAAAGACATGATTTGTTCGTTTGCTTGGTCGGTCGATGGAAGGAGGAATTGGAGCGCTAGGTCTGATGTTCTGTGTAAGAACAGAGTCGAGTAGAGGGAATAGGATGATAGCTTACCATTAAAGCCTTTCAATTGCACTCGTAGAAATTTCCTAGAAAATCACAGCAGCCCGCCTTTCACGTCTCGTCAGTCGTCGTCAAAGAAGCATGAGCTCAGGGTCGGCGTCAAAATCCACGGAGGCGCCAAACCTTTCCGGGATCGGGACTAATTCCGAATCCACTGGGTCATGTGATTACCCCCAGAACACTTCACTTGATGAACATGTAAGTGGATTAACAAGGGATTCTAGCTAATACTTGTAATAGAAATAAGTAGAGACATTTTCTTATATATAATTAAGAACTAAGAGTTTATCAAATTTATTCGCCGATAGATGTATGATAGTGACATGTTACATCTACTATACTTTACAAAACTTTCAATCAACATAATCACGAGAACAAATTCATCGAATCCATAAGTGTCATCAAATCTATTAGCTTTCTTTCCGTCATAGCTCAAATACTGCCATACACGGCTTGTTCGACCGTTATTGGTCCCAAGCCCTAGAAATTGCAACGCACCACATGGTAACCGTTTGTCTATCTTGCAGTACAAAATGTCGTTCATGACAGGTATCTCATTTCATACCCGCATCATCCCTTTATACTATACCACCCGATTGGTAAAGCTTTTATCCTCTTAAGCCTGGAACTCCTGCGCCTTGCTCTCCTCCCACTTTCCAGGGACAAGAGCCAAGGGGACAATACCAGAAACGTGCATCTCAGGGCCAAAGATCTTGGCGTCGAGGCCGAGCTCCATGGTGGCAGCCTTCATGTTCTTGAGACCCTCCTGGTAGTTGGGACCGGCACGTCGCACCCAGATAGAGGTCTTGTGCTCGATCAGCTTAGGAGCAAAGTCTCGCAGCGCTCGGATGACACCCTTGAAGGTGCTGGCGACGTTGGTGAAGTTGGCGATACCACCACCGATGAAGAGGACCTTGCCCTCCTCGGTCTGAGGAGCGCGGAGGAGGAGGTCGAGGACGGTTCGGGCGTAGTGGTAGGTCTGAGACTCGGTGGGAGCACCAGAGTACTCACCGTAGTTGGCAAGCTCATCAGCGAAACCAGCAGAAGCAATGGCATCAGCGTAGACAACGGAAGCACCACCACCAGCAACCAGTGTCCAGATACGGCCCTTGGCGTTGAGGACGGTAAGCTTCAGAGAAGCACCGGTCTTAGCATCGAGATCAGCAATGTAAGCCTCCTCCTTGGTGAGTTCACGACCGAAGGGAGCAGGGAACTCCATAGGGGGGCCAGCATCGATGCTGATCTTGCCGTCGGCAGAGGGAGCAATGTTGGTAAGACCCAGAGCGGCGGGAGATCGAGCAATAGCCCACTTGACACCACACTCGAAATCAGCAGTCTGGTCGAGCTTGGCAGCAAGATCGAGGAAGTGGACCTCAGCAGAAGTCTTGTCCTCGTTGGGGATAACAACGAGAGGGTTGATCTCGAGGTATGTGAACTGGCAGTCGACGTAGACGGCATATAGGCGGGTGATGAAGTCGACGAGGACGTTGTGAACACCCTCGGGGACCTTCTTAAGGAGAGTGGCAGCGATCTGCTCGTTGGAAGGGTACTCAGCGAGGTCGACGGGGATCAAGAGCTTCTCAGCCTTAGCGTCGACATCACCGACATCAACACCACCCTCGTGGGTGAAGAGAATCCAGTCGCCCTATAGATGGATAGATTAGTAAGTTGATCTTGTTGTTTTGGTAGTTGGGAGTAGACCGGAAGATCGGTCACGTATGTGGATTGCCGTCGGAAGGGTCCGAGAAGGCCAGGGGTTGGCTTTGAATAGTTCTGATCGCGGCATCCGTTCGCCCGTCTCGGTTCAATGAATGATCGCCGATATAGGTACAAACCAGCCCACAATTCGACGCTTGAAATGCCGACCAAGCAGTACAAGTTATTGCAAGCCCCTTCACCCTCATACCTTCTTCATCCAGAGATATTCACTTCGTGAACTTCCAGTCTATCGGCCGATGGCAATCCACATACACAGGGGAAACATGTTTTCAACTTACATCACGGACTGAGTTGATGTTGATGTAGTACTCAGTGTCTTGGGGATGGGGCACGAAAGGCTCAATGAGGAATTGTCTCAAGACACCAGTGGTGTGCTCAACCTGCTGCTCCTTGCCGGCTCGCTCAGCAACCCAAGCCTTAGCCTCAGGCCAGGACTTGTTGAGGGCCAGAAGACCGCTCTTTCCTCGTCGCTTGATGAGCTGATCGGGCTTGGCGACGAACTTGGCGTCGGCCTGGAGAAGCCAAGGGTAGGTGACCTCAGCCTGGTTCAAGATATCGTCAACGTTGGCATCCTCAGGGAAGTGCAGCGAGGCGAGTCTGCTGGGAGGGTTGTGAGTGGTAGGCGCAGGAAGAGGGCTGGCCTTGATAACGGGGGCGCGGGTGAGGTGGTAGTTGAGGATGGCCTTGCCGTCGGCCTCGAGAATCGACTTGGCGGACATTGTGAATTATGAGGAGTTGGTGAGAAACGGGAGAAAGAGTAAGACGGAATGAGCTGGCAAGTGTCGGCTTATTCCTTTTTTATTCAATTCTGGTTGAGGAGAGCGGGTTAGTGTCTGTTTGACGTTTATTCGAGGATGGACCAGCAGTGTCGTCTCGCAAGCGTGCAATCAAGTTGGAAGTCGAAACCAGAACCAATGTAAGTTGGTCAAAATATTGGGTTCAACGACTATCTATACCAGCGCAATGCCAATGCCAATGCTCAAGCGAAGCAAAGCAACTGTAATTGCGACTGGCTGCAGCTCGAAGTCGAGAGTTGACGATGGTCGGCGGGGAAAACGGTAAAGACTCACCACTGCACACAAGCTCAAGTGGGCTGCGACAATGAAGTTGAAGTTGAGGGTTGGGAGGGAGAGGGAGAGATTATGACAAGAGATGGGGCAAAAGGAAGAGGAAGAGAAAGTTGATGATTGCTCAAGACTATGAGAGAGGTGAGAATGGAGGAGCAAAAAGAAGCGGGAGTTGGAGCCAGACAGGAGTGAATAGCTCTCGCTGGTCGAAAAAACCACTGGACCTGAAGGATGGAAGCTCAAGGGGAGGACAAGCGGGTGGAGTCTCAATGGATGGAGGGGTCGGAATGGGAGGAGGGGAGGGGTGACCTGGCGTGCTGGCGTGCTGGGCCTGGGGGCTAGGTGGCCTGGAGCCCGTCCAGTAGCCTGGGGCGAGCGGCGAGCGGGCGGGCGGTCAGTGGGCGGTACCTGGAGCGACAGGGTCGATCAGCGCGTGGCTGAGGTACCTGGGCCCTGAAAACAAAATTCATTGGGGACAGGAGGAAGGGTTCATCCAAAAAAGGCGATGAGAGCTGGACATGTACCGGTACATGGCTCAGGTCACTCCAAGCTGTTGAGGACCTGAGTGGACCAGGGGGAGGCGACCCGACGACACGACAACCAACCTGGTAGCCTGGGCTCTGGCTCTGCATCCATTGAGTTACGTACGTACGACAAGTCAAATTCAACGGACATCAATCGAAACAACCTAACCACCGCCGAAAACCGCAGCGAACAATTTACTCGTTCACGCTAGGTTACCACTTCAAGCGCAACCCAAACCCAATTCTATTCAATTTCCCGAGATTCGAAAGAGCTTCTATCAGTTTCTCGGCCAATTTCGTTTCTTGAGTTGTTTTCTGTGTGCTTGCTTCCTTTTTTGGGGTGCATCTGCGATATCAACATCATCCTCATCATGACCCTGGCTAAAGGCTTCCAACCATTGGATGAGGTTGGCAATGATTGACTCGGGTTCCGGGGAAGAGTGATGGGTTGACCTTGCGGTGAACCCCCATGAGTCGGGTGCGTGCCTCAACCTATGCTCGGGCAAGCCAAGGTGAAGTGCAATGAGTGAGTGCAGTTGACGGTTTCCATTGAGGTGGCTTTTTCTCTACCAATGGTGGTCAGCGCCTGCAGAAGACGCCACCCCCGACTTGGCCTGGTCTAAGCTGCCCGCCCTGCCCCTCCATCCCCCTCCATCTCCACTCCTCACCTCACCTCACCTCATCTCATCTCACTGTATCTCACTGGAGCTATCCCAATCCATTCCACGCTGTTCACTTTGAACCAGCCCACAACTCCCGGCTGGTTGCGGGATCAAGTGTCCATCTTGCTGCATCTATGTCCGATTTTCGGTGGATAGATTTCGAATTTTCAATCGAACTTTCAAGTCTACTGTACACCTCTCAGGCCTAACGAACGCAAGAGCCCCAGGCCTATCTAGTTCAGGCCTACCGGGCTGTCAGTAGTCAGGCTATGGATGGCGATGGGTTCCCCGTTTAGAACTGCAGACCATCTGTGGAACATCAATCGGACAGACCAGGAGGAGAAAGTGGCTTCATTCCCGCAGGTGATGTCTCAAGGTGCAGGGAGTCGAGTTTCATTTCTTCTGTATTGCTCGTACAGTACCAAGCGGTAGGGCTAAGCTCTAAGTCAGTTGTGTCTGCGTGTCTACCCAACAACGATCAATGCCGCCTTTTCATTCTCTATTATCCCTGGGGGGGGGGGGG
>NW_022158245.1:0-8383 GCF_003316985.1 Fusarium coffeatum
GGTTATTTTTCGGACCGCCTGGATAGGTACGGATACCGTATCTGTACTCGACAGAGTGGGATGGGGTGTCAGACAATGTACAGTAGGTAGTCGAACTTAGACGTCGATCATCTATTGAGCATTCTCTGAGTTCAAATAAGCCTTTAGTTCATACCTTGCGATAAAAGCTATATTTGTCGACATGGCTCACAGCAGCGCTGTAATAGCATCGAACAATATCATGGTTGCTCAAAATATTGGGAACTCTTCAAGTGTGACTTTTGGTCATCGAACAGTGGTCTGGCTATATTCCAGTGACGCACGTGCAGGCACTATACCATGTCAAGTCAATATAAGACAAACAAGAGTAACAGTGTGCAAACTTAGGGTCTAAGTTTCTCGCGTTTTCGTACAAAGGACTCTTTCCGAAAGCGAGGCTTTATCAGGATTGACCTTATGAGAAGTGATAACACATCAGAGTGAAAGGCATGCAAATCAGTAAACAAGCTTGGAAGGACAAATTGGGTGGGTTGTGTCTTTTATATAGTACAGCGGAACGCTATCTTGCTCCAGCACTGATCTTCGGAAAGTAGAAGGGCAAGAGTCCGGACCTAGTCCCGGTACTCCACAACTAATCGTGTTTACGACTCCAAACATCAAAGCAGTGGGCATGAGGCACGCCGAGAAACAAGACAAGGGATCCCATCTGTGGGTGTGACACCATCTTCGGAACGTTACTCATCATGACTATGGCTCTTCAGGCTTCCAGGTACGAGATTAAGCTCCAAAGACCAAGCGTCAGCCCAACCATCTTAACTCCATACCCCTCATGAAACACCGTTTCTTCATCATGCTGATAAATCATTACAACGCCCAAGGAGTACGCCGACATGACTCTGTCGGCAACTCACATATGCCATGCAGATCCACTGCTTGCAAATTTGGTAAGCCATGCTCTTGCAGCACAACAGAAGCGCACCATCGTAGTTCCGCAGTGAGATAACAATCTCAAGAGTTTCTGCCTCCCCTAGCTTCGTCATTCTGTGGGACATACTCAACAACTCATGTGTTCAAACCGCAAGTTTTTCGTGTCAATTCTTTATTTCCGAGGTTATTCTCCTTGTAAGATGACCGACCATAGGTCACACATAGAAGATTTGCTAGTAGTAGAAGCACAAATCGGCTTGTGGGAATCCATGTGAAAGCCAACATTTTCTCAGATAGAAACCATACAGCTGAGGTTCTACTTGATCATTGTCGAGGCAACGCTTTGGAAGGTCTTGTCATACCAAGTAAATCTTCTGCATGCCGGCTCCAAGCACCACCATTTGCTTTGCAGAATCCTGGTAGCTCTGACTGAGACTTGTAATTCACAAGATTTGGCTTAAGTGGAAGGTTCGCAGACGCGACATGAGACGGGGCTAAAAGGTCGAATTGGACCAATGCTTGAGGTGGCAAGCCAGCTGCATCCTGTTTCCTGGCAGCTTTCTTACCTCTAGTCGCAGGATTCGGTATACGCAGTGGCTGCTTTGTTTGCGGCTGCTGTAGAAGTTGTTCTATGCGAGGCTGATCTTCCTGCGACTGATCCTCATCCTTTGGTGTCTTGTTCTGTGAGGGGTCTTCACTTGACGGCTCTGGAGAAATCTCTTGTGGGTGCGTCGCAGGTGCAATGCTCCTCGATAATTGTGATAGATCCCGGCATCTACTCGAAGCGGTCTCTGCTATCTTGTCCGTATTTTCGCATGCCCCGACGCTCGGTCGGCTGACCTCTCTTATGCTAAACTCGGGAGGTGTCAAGTCCTCGGCAGGCATGTTAAAACCAAGTATCTCCTTACTCTTCACACTTTTCCTCGACATTTTCGTAATCCTAGGTCCAGGACATTTTTCCGGCTGGGACTTGGGTTTGGGCTTTGACTTGCGCTTTTGGACCGGCTCGTTGTCACTTGATGAAATCTCATCTGGGTTATCGGGACCATCAGACTTGGAAGTGGTTTCGGCTGCCGTGATTTCTTCTTCTTGATCGCTGAGCACCACTTGGGCTGCTTTTGCTCGAGTAAGCCGACCTGGATTTGTGCGCCGAGGTGGTGTAAGCGAAGCTCTTCCTCTCTCATAGATAACATTGGTCGAATCTTGATTTTCGATTTGGGGGTCCGCAGCCTTCGAATCTTGTAAAGAGCTCAGGTCCTCGTTCGGTTCTTCGTCCAATATGTCGATCGCTACAGCTGGGTCAGACTTTCCAATAGGCCCAGTGTTGTTTTCTTTATCGGAGCTAGGCGCTTCGAGCAGCATGGCAGTCTCCTTATCTTCAGCGGTTGGCGATATATCCGCGACTTTTGCGTCCTCGTCGGGTGTTCTGGATTCCTCTGGCAGGGGAACTGGAGAACCAGCAGGACGAGCTGCAATGTACTTGTCGCTTACTGTTCCTGAAGGTGGGAGTGATCCTCCCGACAACGCTGTTCTCCCACCTCGCTTGTTCTGCGCCATCATCAGCAGCCCACGGCGCTGTCTCGACCTGATGCGGAGCTCTGTTCTAGGCTCTTTAGCAGGTGGTGGTTCGGACGCCCCCTCTTGCGCAGTTGGCGTTTTGTCAACACTCAACGGTCGCTTAGTGCCATGCGGTTCCAGAGTGTTTGCCTCGTTCACCCAGTGCGATTTTGGTGCATTAGTTCGGGGACGTGTCTGAGCGACGTTTCGTGGCGACTGCTCTTGTTCGTCTTCGCCAATAAGGATGGGTTCGTGTGCTATTCTCTCATCTGTTTCTTCCGCAGTTCTCCGACCTACTGCACTCTTGCCGTTCTTGGACTTGTTTGGGCGTGACGGGTGAGAATCTGTTGGAGTTACTGGCGTTTGTTTCATAAGAGAAGCGCCTTCACTTCGTGCCAGCCATTTGAGGAATGCATCGTCATTGGCCTCTGTTAATTGCTCTCGGCTTCGACATAAATATCCCTTTTCTGCGTTGCCTGACGCAGAGTGGTGGGGGTTTAGTCGTCTATTCGAGCCGGACTTCTGTCGAGCGCTATCAGTTCTAGGAGGGTTTTGAGCTGCATCTTCACGTTGCTCAGATTGTTGGACGTCCTGCGTGGACGAAATCACATTGTCTTGAGCGTTTTTAGATTGAGGTCTTGCTTTTCTCGATGTTTGGGAGGCATTGTTTGGAGTGGACTCCCTCAGTCGTGGGTAGTCTTCATTGAGATTTTGCTCATTGCCCGCCAGTAGTTCTCTCAACGAAGCTCGCTGTGTGAAAACTCGACGGGAGGCAGGCTGTCGAGGAGGACAGCCTTCTAGTTCTTCGGGGTGTGAAGATTGGGGTTGTGGTTCCGAACTAGCGTCAGTGTGCTTTGATGTGTCCAATAACCCAGCCCTTTTGCTGGTTGACATATTTCCGGGTCTCGTGATCGTCTTGTCAGGCACGGTTTGACTGCGAGCTGATGAGATGGACGAAAAGGGTGTCAGGGTTAAAGTCGTTCCGAAAAGGGCACGAGCGTGTCCCATTTTGCTGGGCGGTGACTCTTCTTGCCTTCTTCGCTTTGACGGACGCGCATCCGCTGTGGGCGAGTCCTGTTGCTGGGCGGAGCCCTCGGCCATCTTACGCACTTCATATGGCGAATGCGGTGATATAACCGCTCTTCCAATTTTAGGTGCTCCTCCAACGAGGTCATTGAGTGGGCGATGTCGGAGTTGGAAATGGGGGGCATTTTGCTCATTCCTCGGAGTATGAGCGACTGCTGCAGTCGATCCTGGTGTCCTGACCCCAACATTTGACCGTCTCTTTTCAACCTCTTTTGCGCGTTTATCCAGCAACTCCGTTAGGTCTTGTCCCCGTTGGCCAGTACAGTCCGAAACCTGCACGATGGCAGAGCCGCGATCGAGTTCAAACTCATCACCAGGCTCAAGGTCGCCACCTCCTTGCCAGTGAGCATCACCAATGAAATGGCTCCGGTCATCATATACCATCACCCTTTTGTTGAATGTGTGATATTTGAGGACGCCATCTTGCCAGCGTTTCTGTTTCCTCTTTAAGTCGTGAGTGAAAAGGCAAATAAATTCCACCACAGTGGCGGTTGCAGGTACCGAACTAGAAGTCATGACCCGTGAGAAAAAGCTGATTGTGACGTAGCAAGCCCATCAAATGAACATTATTTCGGCATTTCGATGGTGCGCAACTGAGTGTGACATCTGGGACCCTTAAAACGAACTCGCGTACGATAAGATACGTTGTTCGAAATGGAACGCGTTGAAGAAAATCCGTCTGGGTTACCAGTGCAGGCAAACGCGACGCCAGATCACGTGCGTACAGCTCCGCCGAACGTATCAGGTACTCGGCTGCCTAGCACCTACTACTTTAATGCTTCAAGGTTACAAGTACAGTAGTGTTGTACAAAGTTGACTTAGTACTCAACAATGAACTGTTTGGGTGGAAAGCACAATAACGAAGATTGTTGATGATACTTTTCATCAGCTATTGATAAATTGGGATGCTGCAGAGCTCCAGCAGTTTTCGCTAGATGTGAAGGTACTTTCTTACCTACCCTCAAGCTAATCTCATTTTCTCTTGTGTTGATGGAGTTACTACTACTATATATTATTTATTCTGTCCACCTCATCGTGGGTATCCTTGTCTTGGACGTTGGGTTTACTAAGAATACTATGCCTGGTTCTTGAATAAAACGACGGGGTGTTTGGTCCACGGTGAGAAGTCACCATCAAGTCCTTACAAATGATATGTATTCTATGGGTATCATGTCTTGACAACACGTTCGGTATCTTATTGTACCAGATGCAACTAAATAACACGCTTATGCCACGCAGGAATAATGCCGGGCCACTGCAGGGCTCATATCCATCCAACGCCTTTCGGGAAACAAAACTAAGTTAGCTACTCGATATGCAACCTTGTTCAATCTGACTTCATATGCCTTTCTACCCCTCGTCCTAACAGCATTACTGTAACGACAGAACACATTCGCGACGGTCCCCACTATCTACTCAGATAATCACCACCACCTATAGATTCAAGATCCATTGGAGTAACAGGGCCAGGGCTTCCCAAGGGAAGCAGTCTTGGTGATATTGGTTTATGAGATCCGGGTGTGGCAAAGCGCGAGTCGCGGAGTGGCAGAGAGTTGAGTGATATGCCAGGCTTGTCGCCCGACTTGGCCGAGCTGCTGAGGAGCTCATTGGCAGCCATACTTGCTTGCGCGATCATGTCGCGCTGATACTGTTGTAATTTTCGACGTAGCTCCGTTTCGGGGTTTGATTGGCTACTTGCACGAGGGACTGCCTGAGAATCAGGACCAATATTGGATGACATAGTTCCGTTCAAAGGAGGCCGCATGCTGCTATGATTGCCGGTTCTGTTCTCATAGTTTGATGGGTAATATTTGCCCATTGGAAGTGGGTTGTCATGGAAGCCTGGGGCAAGGTATGAAGCAACAGGTGTGTTTGATTGAGACATGGCAGCACTTTGAGCAGGGTGCGAAGTGGGACGATCCGCGTAGATTGGTCCTGACTCTGAGATAAGACGGCTCATACGTGCGTCTGGATGATGCTGGAAGGGGTGTGGGCGGTGCACACGACTGTTGGGGTCCTCGTGTAGGGGAAAATATCCTCTGTCATTGCATGAGTACACTCTGGTCAGTCGATCAGGGAAAAAGTCATCTTACCCAGGCAGATCGCCCCGAGCAGACAGAGGCTCAGGTGGTGTACGAGCAGGAGCGGAAGTGAATCGCTTGAGCTGAGGCAAGTCGATAGCTATGGGCCGAGCGTGACTACGGCTGCGGGGTGTTGAGGGGGCAGATGGAGTACTCGAAGGTCGCTCAGTCTCATCTAATTGATAAGCATGTGTGAGTATATATATGCTGATGAGGTACGAATAGGTAGGGATGAAATATTGGATGGCGGGAGTCGATGACAGAAGGATCAAAAACAGGAAAATAAGGAATAACATGGGATATAAGAAGTTTCCTGAGCAAAAGCCGGTAGTGCAGGCGTCACTCTCAAACGGCCGACCCCGGGATGGTAGATGGGGCTACCCCGCGATGGCTGGGACGGGAGTGAGTGGGGAGGGGCATCAGTAGCGCCATGCATGGTCATTCCCCAGACAAGATTGACTCGTGAAAGCTCGAAATGAGGCCGACAAGTGCATATGATTAGGGGAAAGGGGTAAGGATAAGCGAAGAAGGCGATATGCAGAATAGGGGAGAAAAGGGAAAAGGTTGACCAAGCGACGTTTGTGGGTATTATAGGATGGGTAAATGGAGATGAGATGGGAATCTCGAAAACGGTGGTGCGGGAGCCTCCCTCCCGAGACCTCATCCCGCCCCGCGCTTTGCGCCAGTCAATCATGGCATGCATCATTGGCTGCAGAGTGTACTGTAGTCTGAATGTACAGTACTGTATCGCGACGTGCAACGAAAGTATGGTGGCGGCTCTTAGATGATTCGATCTTTTTCTCGAACTGATCCGTTGTACGCAGCTGGGGGTGTACAGAAAGCGAACTGGACTGCAGAGCTTATGCCATGTGTCAAGGCGTACAGGGGCCCAACTGAAGGGGTTTTGTGGCGCTGAACCAGTTTGCGGAAAGAACGTGTCTTGCTTCGGAGGTTTTTGGGCAATGCCAGTGCCAGTGCCGGGTTCAGTGCAGCGACGCCCGCCTCCGCTCGGGATTATCGGCCGGAGGCTGACCCCGACGTCCGGTCGCAAACAACTTGGGTTCACTCACTTGAGGGCAGGTGATGGATGATCAATAAAGAAATGAGAGAAGCAGAGGTGGGGTATAGGTGATAGGCAATCAGGGGTCAAAGGAGGGATATGCATTCCAGCTAATCCGGGCAAGCTTACCTGCGAAATAGGAAGTCCGAGATCCAATATCATCGCCATCAAAAAACCCATCTCGTCCTCGACTTTGCCTCGAGTGCTGGGGAATCGCTGGGGTGTTGCGTCCGGACAGGTCGAAGTCACCAACATCGTCCGATCGAGGGCTGTTGGGAGAATTGTTGTTTGAGCGATCGGAGCTGGTAGACAAGGTTCGTCCTGACATTGAGGGTCGCATTCGCGGCGAGAGGTAAGGGGACTTTATGGATCTGGCGAAGCTAGCCATGTTGTCGCAGTCGTGGTTCGAGGTTTGGAGCCTGAAACTCTGGTCTTTGGGGGAATGAAGATGTGTCTGGCTGATCAGACAGCCCGAGTCGTGTAGTAAACGCCAACGTCGGTGCATATATGAGAGGGCTACGAGTAAACCTGGGAGATCGAGTGGATAGAAAGAGCCTTGCGGTTGCGGAAGGACGATAGTCGGGAGATAAGGTAGGCAGGTAGGTAGTCTATGAATGGATGATTTGCAGTGAGGGGCAGCCGGCGTCGTAAATCAATAAAAAGCCAAGAGACTGGGTTTTGTATCGTAAGAAGAGGGCGGAATGTCTTTTTGGCAGGCAGAAGAGAACAAGAGTGAGAGGTGATGGAAGAGGGGACCTAGCCTAGGTAAGTACCTCTAGGTAGGTAGCCAGCCACTGGATTGACAACTGGAATTGAAGGAAGAGGTGGTAAAGATGAAAAATGCAAGGTATTCACAGGCCTCCGAACAATGTGAAAGGTAGGTAGGTAGGTAAGAGGAAGGAACTGTCAAGAGTAGAATCGGTAGGTACCAAAGGTGTGCCTGGCCTGTCTCTTACTCTTTCTTACTAGGTAGGTAGGTACTCTTAGAACGAGAAATGAAGGGTTCCGAAACGGTTTTGTTATCGCAAGCGAATTACTCTTGATCTTGCTCCCTCCCAACCGCCAAAGCAATGGACCCGAAAAGTGGGAATAGCAAATGACTTGGGCTAATCAGCTCCGGAGAGTCTGAAGCGAGGAACGTCGGGACGAGAGCCCAAAAACGCGACCACAATAATTAATTGTACGAACCAAACCAGATCAAATCAAAAGGCCCAAGCCCAGGTCCAGGACCAGGGCAAGGCGAAGGTTTTGGTGGATCTCTACAACCTTCTACGGCGCGCTCTAAAGCGGCTTGCCAGTTTGCTCAATGTTCCCGGCGCCAGAGCCCGCTTTTAAGTACTATCTCAGGGTTGGGCACATGTACGCAGACTTCTGACAGGTATTGTATGATCATCAACACGCGCAGGGAGTACTTTACCTAATGACCCGTGCCAGTACAAATGCCAAGGGGATACATGCGGGACGACCCTGTGAGCCATCCAATATAAAACCCAAAGCCACCAACGCCAACAAAGACACCAACAAGTGCGGATTGTTGAGACCTAGTCTACAGTACATAAAGTACCTGGCGAGACGAATTACAACCCACGGTCAACGTCCAGACAATAAGTCCCTGAGATTTGCTGTAGGGACCCTTTGAAGACCTTCCACAGGGGGCCATGGTCGATGACGACTCTTTTTTTTTTTTTTTTTT
>NW_022158246.1:0-17465 GCF_003316985.1 Fusarium coffeatum
CATTTCTTCTGACACCCTGAGGGCAGAGAACGGCATATGTGTTTCGGTCGATCGAACTTATGCCACATCCCGACAAAGACTTTCAACTGGTGGTAGATGATGAAAAGCAAGATAATCACCATTTCGGCAATTCATCGCACGAGAGAAGTGCAAGCAGGTCGTTGGCCAGTCCTTGGGCTTCTGTAACAGCTCTCAACTTTAATCGCAGATGATCTGTCGGTTCCGTGGGATGATCGTCGGCAACCGGAACACGATATGTTTCCTGTTGACGTTATGCTGTGGCGCAGAGTGATTGTGTACAGTACTGGATCGTACTATATGATGATTCTTGTACCCCCTGCGCAATCAGTCTGAGGCAAAGCGTTGGCAAATCGTCGTAAAACCCCCGGCGCTTCTCTGTTTGATGTTCCTCTAGAATCCCCCGCAGCGTGACGCGACATCAATGCTTGATTTTGTTAGCTTGTAATGGATAGAATGTAGCAAGATGGCTTGCTAAGATTATAGAGAGTAGATAGGCAGATAGGAAAGTGACAGGATTGGAAGGAATAGATGGAGGATCATGGATAACGAATCTTGGCTTCCTGTGGCAGGTGCGAATAAGCGGCCAAGAAGAGTTAATTGGTCACTTCACGAATGCACTTCCCTCATCCAGTACAATCACGCATTTGTACACTGGTCGTGCCTCCCTGATACGAAATTTCATCCGTGCTTGAGTATCCCGAAGCAAGCGTTGCTTCGGAGTTGCTTCCAACCCGGGGTAGACCCTGTCATGGGCCGAGCCCCATCGACCTGGGCCATCGTCTTGTCATCTTCTACTCTGTACCCGTATCCAAATCCACGATACGGAGAAATTTAAACATGCCCGCCATGTATTTCTTTTGACCCTGGAACTTTTTGTTTCTTCTTCCTTTCTATCTCGTGCCCCGCGGGGATTCTGATTTACTCTTCATCTTCACTTCACTTTACTTTTCTTCTTATCTATCTGCAGTGCAGTTCACAGGCTTGATGCCTTTACTTCTAACTTGAGCTCTTATTCGATTCTTTACACATTCATTTCAACCATTTCTTGACATTTGAAGTCTCTCGAGACAAAGTGTAACGACGAAAACTACATCCAAGCCTACAATTAGAACGTTTGTCCAACCGTCGGAAGGAGAACCTGTTTCCGTTCAGAGTATTCGTGGACGCTATTCAAAGCAACACCACTTGCTGCTTGTGTTACACCCATTAGCCAAAGCCAACACAATCTATTCTCGACGTTCCTCAGGACGAATTCAATTGACGAGCACGGCACAAACTGGCATTGGGAGGCCTTTGGTCATTGCATGAACAACCATTTGAAGCAATACTCTTTGACCGTGATTGTGGATTCTATTACACCTTTTTGGCTCAACTGCTTCACTTACACCACACTCCTTCTCACAAGATCTCGCAATGTCGGGCTCTACACAAACCAAGATGCTGGTGGTGCCGCCTGCACTCAACCTGCGTCGAGCCACCTCTTATAATGCCCAGGATCGAGGTCCAATTTCTTCAACTTCGTCACGATTCAACTTCAACCACCTTTTCTTTTCACCACCTGCCTCGCCAGCGCTTCCGGCACTTGTACCTCGACCCCCAAAGAGAAAATCGAGCCAGATCTTGGTTACTCGGCCGAGTCGAGTCTTTCGACGCCTTTTTCTCCTCGGCATTCTATTGTCACTCACCTATCTCGCAGCCATGGCTTTCCAAAACCCAAACGTGATTCCATCAGCAGTATGGCCTTACTTTGAACAAGAGGAGTTCGAGATGGTCGGCCAAGATGCTTTCCCAGACTTTCCTACACCAATCTTGGTTAACGACAACAAGGGTCTCTCAAAGTGGACGGTCTATATCCCACCGAATGGAGATTTCCCCCTAACCATGGAGCAGTATGCTGAAATGGGAAGTCAATGTCGAGAGGTCTCTTCGCGAGCACGCGATGTTCACCACAAAGGTCCGATCACCGAAACAGCCATAATCAACTACGATGCCCAAGACGAATACTATGTCGACGTTTACGAAGCCGAAAGATCAGGCCTTCTTACTCCTACAAAGGGACTTCGTGCCAAAAACAAGGGCAAGTTTGTGGGAGTAGACAAGAAACACCTGAACCACAAGCCTGTGTGCGAGAGCACTATGACTTTTGTTCTGGAATCGACAGATGCCGGACTTGGCAACACTCTTATGATGCTTTGGACCTTTTATGGACTCGCCAAGCAATTGGGCCGCGACTTCTTCATTGTTGACAAACGATGGGCTTATGGTTCTTGGGATCAAATCTTCGAGACCCCTCCAGTTCCGGAATGCCGCCCGCCCCCAAGACATCACATGGTACCTTGCCCTTTCCAAGCTCGCCATCTGGTTGTCTCAGCTGCAACGGCAAAGGAAGTCTTTCCAGCCCTACTGGCCCAGAATCACCGCGTTGCTGGAACCGATAATGGTTTGCGGGATCTCTTCGAGTTAGCTCGCCTGGGATTTGAAGACCTCTTCTTCCTAAATGAAGAGGACCAGACCTATGTTGATAACCGCATCCTTGGACTTCAGGCAAAGGCAAAGGCTGAGGATAGCCTTACGGCACATGCACCTATTATTGGACTCCATGTTCGCCATGGCGATCAGCACCCTCTCGAGCTGCAATACAGCGAAACGTACATCCCGGCCGACGTTTATCTCAAGCAGGCTAGTCGCTATGTCGAAGAGTACTACAACAGCACAGGAGTCGAGGGCTCCACTCAACAACACTCTCTCACCCTTTTGGCATCAGACGATCCCACAGTCCATGAGGAACCTGAATTCAAACACACAATTCTTTCTCAAGATCGCATCCGTCTTGCTTCAAAGGGTGCGATAGCTCGGGCCGGGGGTAACAAGCAAACGCCCAACAACTTCGTTGAGAACACATTCGGCTGGGAAGGTGGCTTCTTCGCTCCCCTGTTTTGGAACCTTGGTGTCGACAGCAAGAACAATGCTGCCGAGGCACCTGCTGGTGTCACCGTCGAGAATGTCAACCAGGAAGCCAGGCATATGGCACCCCCTTCTCAAGAAACACTGAGACTTCGTAGCCTCGTCGGCCGAGCCTACATGATGGATCTCGCTGTACTCGCCGAGTCAAGTGACAAAGTCGTGTGCACCGTGAGCTCCATGGGATGCCGGCTACTGGCCATTATGATGGGATGGGAGGATAGTATAGAAAACGGTGGCTGGCATAACGTTGACGGCACCTATGGGTGGACAGGGATTGACTGGTAGAATATTCGGCCAAATCTGTTCTATTTTCTTGGGTTGCCATATTGGTCAGGAGCTGTACAAGAAACAAGCCTGCAAGGCAATTCTCATGAGGTGGTGTTGGGCGGCGTTTTTCAATAACATATAAGATACCAATCTATATTTTCTTATTAACATGGCGTATCCAGTATTTGAGGTGGTTGTATTTGTGATAGGGTTTCAGACTAGAAGTATTCATCGTAGTTCTGTAACTCAAGCCGGTTCCTAAACTTTCTTTTGGAGGTTGTATATGGTAGAAGCTTTGGATTGTTACAGCGCCGCATTGATATACAAGTAAGTAGCAACCCAGGGAATTAGAAGATACAATAGAATGATAAAGATTCACTTCATTGATAAGGCTTTCCTGAGAACCTACAAAGGGTTGGGACTTAATCAATTAATGTTTACTGCCTGGTCCTTTAAGGTGCCTGCAGTTGTTTGTTGTCCAATATTGGCTTGATGAACTGCCAGGCGGATAAAAGTGGGCCCCATCCATCATGCTTCTGAGCGCACGCGGCGCGACTTCCGTGCGATTGCTCTGAAGTGTACCTGCTACCACTCCATTTTATCAATTCCATTCGCCTTAGAGAGAAACGACTTGACGGGCATAGACTCTTCTTGCTCTTCCCCATTCAACTACCCTCCAATATTCTGGACACCATTTAACAGAGTTATTGCAGTGTACGCGCCAGGTCCTTACCAGATAAAGAGTTGGAGGCGCATTGGCTCTGTAAGCTCCAGATCGCCAATATGTCTACACCCACGCCGAAAGAAGGCACGCCAGCCGCGAAACCTCGACTCAAGATTAACGTCAACCGATCCTCATCCTTCGTTGCCGATGCAAACACAACTGCCACACCATCAGCCTCCGTCCCGGCCTCGGCCACGGCAGCGTCAGGTGCTGTAGCCCCTACCTCAACGCCGACAGAAGGAGGTCGCAAAGTGAAGCTGAAGATCGGGAAATCACAACCTTCGACACCCGCTGAACAACCCCCGACCAAGACAAAAGCTGGAAGGCAGCCTAAACCCACACAGAAACTCGTCGAGAGTAAGAAGCGTGCGCATGATGATCTGGATGATGAGTTGGGCTCGGCGCATCCGACAACTAAGATTAAACTCAAGCCTACAAAGTCAGGACTCACTCCGACGGTGGTGGTGAAGCCAAAGGGACGCGCACCAGTTCACCCTCCTGGAGATGGTTACGACTCAGAAGCGAGCGACAGAGAAAAGGACCCGTCGATCGAGGAGCAGTTTGTTCTAAGGATGATGCCAGGAGAGCACTGTGATTATGTTCGATGGTGTATGGAGAATGGGAAAATGGGCCTTCCACGGAGTCAAGGAGGAGCAGATATCCAACTCAAGTTTTTTGAGGAGGATACCAGAAGGGCGGTCGTGACAGTCAAGGGCCAGCACTTTGCCGCTGTTATGGTAGACTTACCAACGATCACCGAGGCGATGAAAACGTGGGACAGAAAGTCATTTCTCAAATCCGCTGACATCTGCCAAATGCTTCTGGTCTACGCCAGAATTTCTAGCGAGGCCGAGGCCAGGGAAACGCCTCTACCAAGCATGATCGACCAGCATTTTAGATGGCCACACGGCCTAACACCACCCATGCACGATTGTATGAACCGCCGATTTGCAAAGACCATCAGTCGTAAGGAGATTGAAGACAAGGAAGCAGAAGTCGAGCGCTTGCTCGCCGAGGACGCTAAGGCCGGCTCGACGCGCTGGGAATGGGTCGATGAGAGCAAAGACGACGAGGATGAGGATGCCGACGGAGAGATAGATGACACCATGGAGGACTACTTCCAAAACCAGGACGCATTGTTCGATGAAGAACAAGGAGACGACACGCTAGAGGCCGATCTCGAGGCTGCTTTCGCTAATGGCGAAGTAATTGCCGAGACTGCTGCCACTGGTCTGGATGCAACGACGCCTATGACAACCACACAAGTCAACACGCCTGCGCCTCTACAAGATAGTATCGAGTCAGACGAGTCAGAAGAAGTTTCAGACGATGACGACGATGATGACGACGACGATCTGGATGACGATGCTCGTGCCCAGCGAGATGAAGAGCAGGGTGTCAAGGATATTATCAATGACCTCAAGAAACAGCTGGGTAACAAGGAAGCCGAGCTGGCACGCACTCAGAACAGGATCTTGAAGACTCGTATTGAACAAACCATTAAGCAGCTGAAGGCAGAGATCGAGCTCAAGAATTCGTCTATCGGTATTGAGACGGATGATTAGATGTCGTTGGATATGGTGAGGGTCGCAATTGTCGCTGGGCAGGATAATAGGAAGAAAAGGCTCATTGCAAGGAAATGGCGTTAAGGTGTGTTCCAGGACTTGGGAATGCATGAATTAGATATGAAACCAGAACAAATACCACATTGAACCATCTTGAACGATGGATCTAGTAAAGTCTTGAAACGAGTTCCCCCCCTCTATTGACAATCATTCTTCCATCAAATCCTATCAAAATTGCCCTCCCAAGGCCTTTTCAATTCTCGAAGAATACCTGCACTAATCTCATTTTCGTTGCAGTAGCTCTACAAGCTTCTTTTCATTAGCGATCAGAACTTTCGCAGCTGTATCTGTAACATCGTCCCACGAGGCATAGTTGCTGCACTCTTCAAGGCCTCGAGGGTTAGCTTTGCCCTCGACATTCTTCACAACACGGTTCTGGAACGTCCGCTGAAGTATGCTCGCTAGTTGAGGATCTCGTTCCGTTTGCTTTGTGAAGTACGAGACGATGTATTGGTTATCTTTCAGCCTGGTGACCTTGTGTTCACGGTTCCAACGTTTCGTAGAGTTGATCGCTTCGTGGATGCGACCTTCAGGGGTTGACAAGTTGGAAGAATCTTGGCAGTAGTTTAGTACTTGTTGAAGGAAGTAGGCTATGCCGAGAGATACTTACTCGTTAGTTCGATACTTTGCTGCCCTTGTGCACTTGCGTCGGCCTCTATCCTGGCTTTTTTGGCCGACCTGGTCTCTCTGCCGAGAGTGTCGGGAGTAAATGGCCCTGGGTTGACGGCCTTTGTGGTCACTGGCTTTGTGATCACTGGCTTGGGCGGTTGTTTCGCTGCATTGGAGATTGCTTCAACTCGGGTTTCTATACCGTTGACCCTGGTGTGCCATTCTCTCACAGTTTGTCGCATCTCCTCTTGTGCTCTCTCAATATCAGCCTGCGTAGCTGGAGGGGTGTCCTTCAGAGAAGTCATGAATTGTTTTATAGTCTGTACTTCGAGCATCATTCTTGTCAACCGTTCTTCGTTTTCTCGCCTGTATTCGTGGTTGTCCGAAGTCCGCAGAACAAGCTTCTTGACGTCGTCTTGTAGCGCGTATGCAATCTTCGAGACAGCATTGAGATTTACTTGAAAAGTCATCCTCGCCAGTGCATCTGCTTGCTGTGAAAGCTTGGAGCCTTCGTTATCTGCGTGCAATGTAGCGGTTGATGCAGGCATAGATCCGGGTCCTGCTATACCTGTTGATGAAGTTGCCAGTGTAGTGTTCGTATTCTGACTGGCAGGCGGCGATGGGGGAGCTCGACGTATAGAAACTGTCCGAATAGGAGCTATACGACGAGTCTTCGCTTTCTTTGGCATCTCGACGGTGTTTACTAAAACTTGTAATAATCTGTTGGAAAGTGGAAGGACGATGCAAGTGCGCGGGGCCAAGCAGCTGGTTCATCAAAACATCTAGAAGGGAGAATCCAGTTGCAGTGATTGTATCCCTCACGAGGATATCCCTTATGGACATAATTCAAAGGGGAGAGAGGGCCATGTCGAGTAGAAAAGAGGAGAGAGAATGCGATTGAAAGGGTTGGAGTGAGGTGAAAAAGCGAAGGAGCAGTTGACCCGGTCGAGGCAGGAAAGAGCCCAGCGTATGAGCAGGCAGGAGGCAGGAACAGTCTTGCCCACTTACCACTCACCACTTACAAAGTCTGCAGGTATCGCAATAATACTTTTGCAATTTCTCATCTATTCGTTTATTCGTGAGAAGGAAACATGTAAAGACGGAGTTAATAGAAAGGGCTCTTGTACTTGCCCTCAAAAAGCGATCATCCACCCGGCAAGAACATCCACAAGAATTAGGTACTACGCAAACAACCATTCCAGCTCCTGCTTACTCCTCCAGATCGCCAATAACTTCAGCATCTTTACCCTTCAGTCTCTCCTCACCAATCCATTGCATAAAACTGCCTACATCCTTAGCCACGGCTCCAGGCAAGCCCAACTTTTGCGCCCACATAGGCACCAACCCCTTCGCATCAGATACCGTCCCCATCACCCACTCCAAGTGCCCATCTTCCAACTCTCTGACCCTCTCGATACTAGAGTAGGCTGCTCGGACGGGGCCTTCGTGCACAGCTACATCCGTCGTATCATCGCTGGCTCGAATAGCGATCTGAATGACGATAAACTCTTTGCGGCCTCGCACAGCAGCTGTAGCTTGGAGGACTGGGAAAACACGCTTAGACAGTGGGCCAGGGAGATCATGGACAGATTCTTCACGACGGAGAGTCCAGTCAACCCAAACGTCGTCATCAAGCTGGACCTCAATGCCTGAGCAATCCCACTCGTGTAGTCTCTTGAAGCTTGTAACGCCCGGGGTGAAGAGCTTCTCCGCCTCAGCGTGCTTCTCTTTGAAACATCTCACAAACTCATCCCAATCTGCTGTGCCTTTCTCTTTCTTTGGCTTGTGAGTGCTTCGTCGTAGTGCCCAGAGCTCCGACTGCGCTTTATCAGGGGAGACGCCAAGGCCGGGGTTCTTCTGGGCGACAATGCCCAGAGTCTCGGCGTCTACGGTACGTTCGAATACATGAACAGGGGCTGTAGAACCGTCGTACGTCTTGCTTGTCTTGTGTTTCCATAGTTCATTTGTGGAGCGGAGCTCTGTGGCAGGCTCCACGGAGGGAATCTCAGAAGGGACCGTTTGTATAAACGGAACAGCTTCGAGAAGGATTGAAGTGAGTAGCACCTTTAGCTCTTTAGACCGACACCCTACATCCGGAAGCTTAGAAGGATGAATGCCCCAGAGCCGGATAAGAGGGCCATATGACTCGCTCATGATGTCTTGATGAGGTGCTGGGCCTGGTCCCTGGCTTGGTCAAGGGTGCTGGGCAGGTCTAAACAGGTATTGATGAACGGACCCTTAGTTGAACCACCAACTTGATGGTTTCTGCTCAAAGTTATACGAGAAGAGTGACTGACAGGGCTGAGGGTAAACAATATTGCTTCAAAATGAGTATGCAGAATAACAAATAACAATAATTATGCTGCAGTGCCAGTGGTTAGAATGCGGTACAGTCGTCATTGATGGCGTTCGCGTCAGTGGGGTTTGCTCTGCCAACTTCCAACTTCACCTCAGCTCAGCTCCCTTCAAAAGACTCGAAGATCGGCTCATTTACATATCAGATCAGCGACCCACAGACATAAACAAATTGCCAATTTAACCCAGAAAGTTGAACAATTCATATTTTGATCATTGCTAATTAAAAATGTATAGTCTATCGTCAGAACTTTACTGCCATAGGAATGACAATTGGCTTCTCTTTTTGTAAATAATACCAGCCCAGCCATTACAAAACATTCAACTCCTCAGCATTTGCTGCTTAAATACAACTTGTTTCGTGTCTTCGCGTCATTGCCGTTTGGCATAAATTACTGGCGTCTCTCCCAGTGGATGTTGGCAGGCTCCAGAGGTCGGGAGAAGAGGGAAGCGTAGTCGGTGCCGATCAGGGTGTTACCGCCATCGACGTTGCGGAACTTGAACTCGCGGACAACCTCGGCAACGATGGTTTGAAGCTGAGCGTTAGCAAAGTGCTCACCAATGCATCGGTGACGACCAGCACCGAAAGGCAGGTAGGGAGAAGCTGAGCCCTTGCTGACAAGGCCGTAACCGTAGTCGATCTTCTCTTCGTCTTCACCCTTGGTAGCCATACGAGGGAAGTTGGGAGAATCGGCCTCCCATCGGTGGGGATCCCACTCATCAGGGTTGGGGAAGTAGGTAGAGTCGGTAGCGCTGACACCGGGAGCGGCGAGGACATTGTGCGAGGTGGGAACGACATACTTGGTGCCAGGGACAGCCATAGGAGACTTGACGGCGCGCAGGATGGAGTGGATAGGGGCGTGAAGACGGAGGGTTTCCTTGATGATAGCCTGGTTAAGAGGCAGCTTGGCAAGGTCTTCGTAGGTCAGAGGAGGCAGATCGGCACCGAGGTTCTTGACTTGCTCCTGGTAGAGCTCTTCCATGATTTGAGGGTTCTGAGCGAGACGAAGCATGATCCAAGAGCTGGTGGAAGAAGAAGAGTGTTGACCAGCCATGAGAAGGGCAATCATCATGTGGGCAACCTCGTGGTCGGGGACAGGGGTACCGTTCTTGTAGGTCGAGTTCATAAGATGCTTCATCATGTCGTGCTCAGAATCGTCGGTGCCCTTAGCACGGCGCTCCTTGATGGTATCCATGTAGATCTTGGCAACAGTACGCTGGGCTTGGTCACGCTTGAGGTTGGAAGGGAGAGGAGCCCAGTAAAGCTGGAAGTTGATAGGGGTGAAACCCATGTCGAGGTCGTGGTAGAGAGCAGCCAGAGACTCGTCGAACTTGTTGCGGATTTCGCTGCCCTGAAGGGAGTGGGATGCAGTGAAGATGGTGATCTCGGCCATTTTCTTGGGAATATCGACAACACCAGACTTGCCTTTGAAATCGGGGCTTCTCTTGAAGTAGTCGCGGACCTCGGCGGAGATGATAGGAATGTAAGATCGGAAGGCTTCGGTGGTAAGAGCAATCTTCATGAACTGGAAGCGAACACATTAGTATGTTTGCTGTGAAGCTGTTTGCCATTGTTTTTTACCTTCTTCTGCTCCATGAGCTTGGAGTTGGGGCAATCGTAGACGACATCCTTGCCAAAGACAGGAGTGGTGAGGACGGTGTAGATCTCCTCGGCGCAGACGTCCTTGAGCTTTCCATTGAGAATGAAGTCGTTTCCGGCAGGGCCAAGAGCAACAGTGGTTTTCTTTCCGAGGAGGACAAAGGTGAAGACATCGCCGTGCTGGCGCAAAGTTAGCCTTGGTCTTGGTTGCTGGTATCGCAGTCTTGAGAGGTATGCGCTCTCAAGGCGGGTGAGTTCCCAACACGGACGGGTTTGACAAACTTACCTTGGCACGGTTCTCTTTGAAGAAAGTAGGGGGGTCCATTCCATATGTGATGGTGCTTCCGATCCAGGGGAACCAGTGGAAGACCATAGGGGGTTCATTGGGGTTTCGGAAGAGGATCTGGCTGAGGACATTGAGGACGACGGAGAGAATGATGAAGGCTCCGAAGCCAATTCCAATTTGCTTGCCCAGGGAAAATTCCTGGAATTGTTGTGCGAGCGGATGGCTCGCAAGTTCTTGAAGGAGACCCATGGTTGGGCGTGTCGTAGGGAGGTTGCGACGTTTCGGTTGCGATTCTCAAAGGGAAGGAAGTAGGATAGAAGAGAGAAATGAAGATTAAGAAAGAATCTTTGTCAAGTCAACGCCAGGAAGTAAAAGGAGTTTCCAATGGCGAGCCTGTAGAAGTAGAGGAAGAGTAGAGACTGACAGGAAAACAGAATCGAAAGCAAATGGCGAAGGAGATTAACTGATATGTAATTGCGACGACCTCGACGTCTTTTTTTCGGACCGGGGTGTCCTAAAGAGGTCCCCACCAACAGCGCGGTACACCGCCTGCACTCTTTCGAGATTTAGTGGCTCAATTGACGGTTTACTGCCTGTCGCCCTGTAAAACGGAACCCGATATGGTCCAACCATGACAGACGGTACCTGAGAATAGTGGGGGTGCTCGTCTTCCCGTCACGAAAGGGTGTGATATGATTGGCTGATGATTCACGGATTCGTATTCGCATCGACTTCTAGAATTCTAGTGGTGCCAGATCTCGGCAGGAACCCCTCTGCCCTCCTTTTTCGCATTCTTATCACCCCCACCAATTGAATTACTTTATGCCATGGCATTAATGGGTTACAGTACATACTGCCACTAAGAGGTAAAGACGTTGAGATACCTTTGGGACAACAACGATATATCTCAACTTTGCTATGCATTGATTATATAACGCTGCTCTTCAAGTCAAAGAGCATTCTTGTCCACATCATATCATGACCGCTACCGGCAATTGATTAGTCTCCGTTACTCAGCCGATTCGAGACCTATCGAAATGGTCTGATGAAAAGTCCCTGAGACTATACCGCTATGGTCCGAATAAGAACCCGACCTGTTCTATGAGTTGTCGTCAACAATCGGCTATTTCTTATGTGACGATACTCGCATCATTTTCAGGGTCCTCGATGGATAAGGCCATATCGGTAATTGGTCAATTGCTTTTCGAAGGATTTGCGATTCCTAGGATCAGAACACGGTCAAAGGCAGTATCCGTATTCACATGTTGTTCAACGAATACGGAACAGAAGATAGGATTCTAGTATCTGTGATCTGTGATACCAAGACTCTAATTTCATTTACGCATATGCATGATGGCGGTCGACAGAATATGCCTCTCGTCGATCAATCCTATCCCGTTGGTGTTGTCTTGGTTGTCACTCATGGTGCCATAAATTCGAAGTTACGATACCGCCGGAAACATCAACGAGATCCCCGGCCACTACCCCTGAGCTCTTCACGATAAACCTTTTACAAAAACATCCTATGTTGGAACCCAGAGCCCCGGATCACTCCGATCACTTAAACCACCTCGTCTCCGATGCCCCGCTTAATATGGGCTGACGCTTCTTGGGGTTCATTGTAGGGATCTACGAGGAAATAAAACATAGCAGTCCGTAACCCTTCCGTATTCAAGGTAAAACGGTGAAAAGTAATACGGCCCTCCGATGGCCGTTCTGCTCCGTGCCGTTCCGTCAGTCGGCGCCGAAATGTCATTTCTGCGATGACATAACTTCTCACCAAACCACAGGAAAAGCCTCATCGCAGCCACCTTCAACCGTCTTGCTCCATTCAGGATTCTATGCCAAGCAGTTTCATAAGTTCCTGCTCGACTCGAATCCTTATTACTCTTCGTATCTTAAACTTGACCCTGAACGCGATCAGGATCGAGACACTGGAGTAAGTCAACCACTCGTATTCGGGTTCAACATCGCATTTCATCACATCAAAGCTGGGCATGATGACCAATCCAAGTATTTGCGAATGATGTTTTTATTCCTATATCCTATACTACTAAGTCATGAAAATCTCAAGGGGAATATTACCAACGCCTCTAAACGAAGACTGTTCATTCCGGTATCGCTTTCCACGTATCCTAAGCCCAAGCTCTACATCTCGTCCAGTATTAGCACCAGTCAAGTAGCCTTCTTAGTACCGTAATCAGTGAAGGGAGACTTCTTTGATGATGGTGGTATTAAAAAGTCATTTGATTGATGATAATACTGGACAAAATGTAGGAATTGGGTCCAGGTTTAGTTTCAAGCAACACCGAAAAATAAATAATAAAAACAGACTCGCCTGGCTATAATAAGCAAAAGCAGAAGCCATGCCAAATTCATATTTGCATGCCGAACAGACAATGCGCGCAAATGCACCAAGGTATTCTCGCTTGTTACATGTTGAGTCGTTAAATAACATAAACGTCGATATCATATTGTAGGACCGCGTCTTTACATATGTCGTAACCGTAAATATGAATATCGTACCACGTTTAATGTTGCATAAGTGGGACATATTCATCGTGAATCTCGTCAACTCTATTGTTCTCACTCCAGGCACTGACCGGAAAACGTTGGATGTCGCATCGCTGATGGTTCCTAAGCAACGATGCTCTTGCCAACGGCACCCCATCGAAGTTTGCGTAGTCCGCTGCCTGATGATCGGATGACTTCCTGTCCGCAAGACGTGGTATCGTTGACACTGCCAACGCTGGCCGCCAACGCCTCTTGTCTGCCAGCTTCACGACCGATAACATACCCTGCACCAAACCCCACCACAGAGACGACGATGACGACGCCGGCGCTGACGACCCATGTGAGGAGAGTTGGCGAGATGGTGGCAGGCTCTTCCATCTGGGCAACCTTCTTTTTCTTGGTAGCCCGTGGGGCCGTTGGTGATCCGGAGCTGTGCTTGCCCCTCTCGGAGGTGGTTCGTGAAGGAGATCTGGATCCCCCGGCCCGTTTGCGGGGTGGAGACGGGGCAGCGGGTCGTTGGGCCCGTCTTTGTCTTGGTGGTTCTGGTGACAGCTCCGACTCCGGTACGAGCCGCAGCTCCATCGGCTGGCTACTGGGTCCTACGCCTGAAGCGGCTACTCTCTGGGCCTCAGCTTCTTCCTTTGACTTTGGCAGGCCTCTAGCTGCGTGTGCGCAAGAAAGAAGAGTGGTTAGGGATGCGCGTAGAGCTGCATCGTTCTCTTCACGAACAGCTGGGGACATAAAGCTTGGACCCGCACGGTGGGGCCGTGTCTGCGATCGCTGGGTAAAAGAAGGTCGTGTAAGACCATTGTGAGGATGAGGAGGGGGCGCGGTAGGAATAGCTGGAGCAGAGTCTCGTCGCTGTGTCGATGGATGAGTGAAGGCATTGGGTTGAGGTCGGAAGACGGGTTGGTCTGCAGGTCGATCAGACACCCGCCCAAGCGCGGTGACGTTATCACCATCTGACTCGGCCTCCGAGTCCAAATCCATATCTTCTTCAGACCGCTGGGCATTCTCGGTCGAGCTGGTAAGGAGGCGATCATCTTCGCTATCGCTTTCATCGTATTCTTCCTGGCTGCTCATATCGGCGGCAGAGCCGTTGTGGATAGCCGTATTTTGTTGGGGAAGCGATCTTGCCGAGGGTTGTAAGCGACGTCGACGAACATAGGGGTTCCCAACGCGTAAACCAGTGGTAACAATCTCGTCGCCGATGCTAGAAAGGGATGAAGACGAAGGTTGTGATGCCACCTCTACCCAAGACTCTAAATATTGTTAGCTGACGTACAACGTGGTTAATAGAGTTGGTGAGAACTAACCGTCGTAACGTCTTTGCTGAGGAAGTCCAGGACTCGATCTCGCAGGATTAGGAGACATCCTGTTTCCTTGCCAACTCTGATTTGCCTGTCCGTCCATCTTGAATCCTTTTTGTTTTGGTGGTATGAATGTTTTGTTTAAAGGTCAAGTTTATCTGGAAACTTGGCAGTCGAGTCCTCTTCTAGGGGCGGAGCACGAGGCACGGCACATGCGCAGGGTGTGAGATCGACCGGGTCACTAGCTTTATCTCCGCTTATCTGAGGTCTGGGGTAGATGTTATTCAGAGCAGACTCGATAAAGAAGTTAAAGGTTGACGATGAAAACTATTCACTGCAAAAAGAGAGGGTATAAAAGAAAAGGACAGAGAAGGTTGATTACTTGATAGCGAAGTCGGGGTCTTGGTATTGTGCTTTGACCGGGTTGGGGAGATGGATAAATGACTGCTTTCCCTTTGTTACAGGCACGAGAGCACGTTTCGGCCGTCTTTGATAACGACTAAAGTAGAGATACTTGAGGAAGAGTGTGGAGAGACAGTGCGAGCGCATCACGCGCAGCTGTGAAACACCCGCATTAGCTACGCGGGATAAGAACCCGATTGTATGCATCTACAGTAATGCCGTAACGATGACGATGATTCTATCGCACACTGTCCATCAGCTCGCCTCTAGAGCGGTGAAGTAGCTCCCGCTAAGTATCGGTACTTCATCCCCGCCTCTGTTTATGAGCACGCAGCACGAACATACCGGTCATGAGCACACGGCGGGGTTGGGCCCAAGTCAAACAAGCTCAATAGACAAGACATGGACTATCAAATAGCCAGATCCAGATCTATTCTCAACGTTTCTTGTACTGCCATGTATCGTTTAGGTTTTCGCATAAAGTTTCTATCTAGAAGAGGCTGGCTGAAGCTGATGATCATCCTATTTATCGTACAATCTTACATTGTTGAGATATCCATTGTTTCGACAATGAACGATTATCTGCCCACGCTTGTTACAGTCGCTCTATAGACGTGGGTCACCCATCAAGACCCTTCAAACTCCATCTTATCGATCTGCCGACTTTACTGGGTCTTCATCATGCGTGTAACCTCAAACCTAAACCAGCAAACAGCGCCTATAAACGAAACCTTAAGCTGTTGGCTGTTATTTTCCTTTCCCGCTGCCTTGAGACAGATTTACATCAGCCCAGGCGGCACAGTTCGATATGGTTTGTTCCATCTTGTATGCTCATTAAGGACAATATAGTTGATACTGTACTGGGCGCCATATACCAGCTGACTGTTATGACTGACCTACCTACATGAACCTGTCCTCCCTGACATGTCGTCTTTCCCCAACAAATCCAGGGACCATCATTATAGCACGTTCATGTTTACTTGCTCACGCGCAAGTCAGCTCTCATAAGACTGGCCTCTCCGCACGCGCTGTCTCGGGCTGAGTTGTATCACACGCCACGCATATGAATCTTCAGTCCGACGTCATTTTTGACTCTTTGTAACTGGGTTTCTAAGTCATTGTAATTTTGGACATGTATCTCAACATGGCAATCTCATGAGCCCAGGATATTAATATTATCTTCTATGGGCTTGAAGAATGATCTTGAGCAAACCTCATCTTATTGTATAACATTCACGTAAACTGAAGATAAAATATTTTCATAGAAATCATGATCGAACTTTTATTGCGCCCCTTATAACTGGGAAGTGGACGGATCCCGATGCTACATAATCGAAAGAATAACGGCAGTGGTATACTCACCAACATCAAACGATGAAAACAACTCCAGAGTAAGAAATACATGGTATAACAAATCAATGTGGTCTAGTCATCAATGGCAGAGGGGTTCATCACCGGTTGAAGCCTGATGATAGGCAATGGCATCGTAGTGGTTAGGTTTCGAGAAAGCCCCCAGGACCCTCAGAGTATTCGCAAGAACCGACTTGGTCCACTCCACAATGTCTGCAAAGACAGAGGGAGAATCTTCCCAAAGAGCCGTCAACAAATTTCCTCAGAAGCCCACGTGGTGTCCGTCTGGAAGACAAACTTGATCAAAAGCCAACATAAAACCACAGGCACCCGCGAGGGTGCCTTTGCAACATGCCACGAGCCCACGGTCCCAAGTGTAATAGCCCCCAGGTCTATAGTGCTTTACGCGTGTGAAGCGCATTCTCAAAGCCCACTACTCCGTCATAGAGTCTTAACTTGTGTTGAATCGACAGCCCACAAAAGCCCACTTATTGGTAAACCCGCCAGAAGCCCTCGGTCTGCAACCGTTGTGCAGCAACCCACGTTTAGTCGAAGGAAACCTTCGTGCCAGAGAAGGTGGTAGGAGTGCGGTTAGCACCAGTGCCGAAGCTACCACCACGACCACCGCCGCGGCCACCACCACGACCACCGAAACCACCACCGCCTCCGCGACCACCACCACGGCCACCGAAGCCGCCACGGCCGCCACCACGACCACCACCGCGACCGCCACCGAAGCCGCCGCCGCCGTTCTGGGGCTTGCTGCCAGCATAATCGAGACGGACAGCACGGGACATGCGACCGTTGCCGATAGAGGCACCGTTCTTGGCCTCAAAGGCCTGCTTGGCCTCCTCAATGGAGCTGAAGCTGACGTAACCGAAACCTTTGAGGTTACCGCTGTCACTGTTGGGGGTCAGTAAAGTGTACGTATAAAGAAACGGAAGGTAACTTACGGGTCGGTAGGAAGGCGAACGCTGGCAACAGGAGCAACCTCCTCGAAGAAAGCACGGACGGAGTCTTGGTCAACGTCGAAAGGAAGGTTACCGACGAAGAGAGTGTCGCTCTCGGGGCTGACGGTATCACCGTGGCGCTGAGCACGGTCGGCAGCGCGGGCAGCAGGGTTGGCCTCAGCAGGACGAGCGTTGGCGTAGTCGAGGTTCATGGCACGACCCTCAATCTCGTGACCGTTCATGGTCTCGTAAGCCTTGGTGCAAGAGGCGCCATCGTTGAAGTCAACGTAACCGAAGCCACGGCTGCGGCCAGTACCCTTCTCAGTCATGACACGGGCGTTGGCAAGACCATCAATGTGCTTGAAGATCTCGTAGAGGGCGTTGTCATCGACGGACCAGGGAAGGCTGCCGGCGAAGAGGGTAGTGGGCTCATCACCCTTGGGCTTCTTGGCCTCGGCCTCACCATCATCCTCAGCCTTGCGCTTCTT
>NW_022158247.1:0-2274 GCF_003316985.1 Fusarium coffeatum
GCTTAGGCTGTCAAAATAAAATGCTCGTCCTATCAGGTTGCCAATTGTACCTACATGCGATAAGCGGTACTTGAGAGACAGGAATGAAGGGGCCAGATACAAGGGTATAGCAAGTAGATTGAATTATGCCATCATCGGTATTCCCGAAATAGCTTATCCAATGGACAAGTAACTCGATCGTCTCAGCACAGCAAGGAAGAAAGGCTGGGGCATGCTTGTTCGTCTCAGAGCCGACTCAATCACCCAATTGGCTACAACTGATAGTGACAAGCGATGGACCAGCAATGCGCCGAGTAGGGTGTCGAAAGAGAGCCGAGTGGTACAGGGCAGCTCGCTCAAAGGGACGGTCTCCCATGGACGATCTGTGCTGTGATAAACAGCAAAAAGATGGCGAGCGAGTCCACAAGTTGGTGAGGCGGCGGAGGAACGGTGGTAGAGGATGTTGTCGCGCGTAGTCTCGAGACGATGGCGATGATTGAGCTTGGAAGAATGGCGTCGGGGAGGTAGAGGCCATGATATGGAGACCATCTGTCAACAATCGCACTGTTGAGAAAATGTCAATAAAAATGACCTCCAAGAAGCACGGTGAGGTAAGGCAACATACTCAGCCAGCCGGTCCGATGGCAACTCATTCAATGTTCAATCTCCAAGTCATGTCCATCGTTCCAGTCGAAGTCAGTGTTCGCCGCGAGGGCGAGCGACGGCTCTAAAAGGTCGATGTCATAGCGCCAATTAATCATCGATGGTGGGTATGACGATGAGTCAAGTGTTGGGGCGATGACAGTCGGGGCGAGCGACTGCATGGACGCTGGGGATGAAGCAGCAAGTCGCTATCTTGGGATTATCGGCGACGATTGAAGCGACAAGAACAAGGAGTTGCCACGTACTTGGAGGGTATGGGGGGTTTGTGTCAACAGCGATGCTCAATCGCCATATCATTCGACGAAGACCCTCAGCCAAGCCCTCAAGTTCACGGCACGGTGAATGTTTTCGGACTCAACAGCAACAGCTCATCCATTCGCCAACCGTTTCATTATCTCGTCGACAACTGCGCTCTTTATAACCCCCATCGCCTCCTCCCCCACCTGTCCGTCCTGCAAATACTTGACAACCCCATCAAGGCATCTCATCTCCTCACGCAGATCCACCAACGCAACATCGTACGTATCCTCAAAAGCCTCAGCCTTGGCCTCAACAGCTGCATGGCGACTCTCCAGGGCGTCGTATTGCTCTTGGAGCTTCGCCATGCTGTCTATCAGCTCCTTATTCTGCTGTCTCATGGTTTCCATGCTGGTGACGAGTTCCGTGTTTTGCTGCTTCAATGTTGAGTTCTCTGCTTCGACCTGGCGGCGGGATTCTTTCATGGCACGGATTTCGGCCCACAAAAGGGTGATGTCGTCTTGTTTCGTGTCGGTGGAGGAGTCTTGTCGGGGACGTTTTCTGCTCGGCTCGATCGGGGGAGGAGGTGGTGGAGAGGATGCGGCTTCGTCGTATGTCGGGGGCGCTGGTTCGGAGGGAGTGATGACTTTACCTCCAAGACCACCGTACAAACTCGCGATATCATATTGGGTGCTGCGGAACGACTCAAATTTGCCGTGACTGACTGCGTCGCTGACATTTTGCAGCTGGGGAGGTGCATCACGTGCTTCGATGCAAATGGAGAGGGTGGTAGCGTTGGAAAGATCACGGATCGCGTCGACGACTGCTCCAGAGAGTTTCCTCGCTGGACATAGTGGTTCAGGGATGCCGACTTGGGCGATGATGGAGGGTGGACTGTTCAAAGTAAAGTCGAGGGAAAGCACGGTGGACTGAAAGACTTCCCCGACTGCGTTGGGCACGGTCGGGTTCCTGACAAGATGGAGAGAAATAATAGTTGATGCGCATATTCGTAGATAGACAATTGTAAGAGCCTCCAGCCCCTTGAGCTTGACTGGCACACCTAGCTCGAAAAAAGCCGCCTCCAAATTAAACCTCGCACTGACGGTAATCGCACTCGTCTTCGGATCAGGTTTAGTCAAGTATCGTATCGTGTCCTCCTCTTTCCACTTGGCAACAGCCTTCGTCGTGTGATAAAGATCGATCGTTTCGGGTCTCGTTTCGTTGGAGCAAGTCGACAACATTGTCTACGGGTAGTACATCCACCAAAAAGACTCACCTGGCCCAGCACCGTGTCCAGCAGAAACAGTTTCGACGACAGGCGAAACCACCGAGCCTCCAGCGAGCTGCGAGACTTGGTGGAACCCTTCTACAGTCCCCGGTTGTTCCAGCAAAGGA
>NW_022158248.1:0-1898 GCF_003316985.1 Fusarium coffeatum
TTCATCTTCATCTTCATCTTCGCCTTTGCGTGTGACTTGGATCAGACTATCCTTGTCATCGTTCAATGGCACAGTACTCTATGGCGACCAAAAAGAGCTGTGCAGATGTGCCAACCCAGCCAGTGGTTGTAAAGGACCTTGCCTTAAAGGCAGCTTGGGTGCCGAAGTTTGTCCAGGGTGCTTGTTGAAGCTCACTCACGAACTTGAGAACATTGCGAAGACGAATGAAGGAATCATTTGGCGCAAAATCGCATTGGGTTGAACAAACTCGACGTGGACTGGCCAAAGTGCAGGACGTATGGGAAAGCACATTGTTGCGACATA
This sequence comes from Fusarium coffeatum, assembly GCF_003316985.1. Classification (NCBI taxonomy): domain Eukaryota; kingdom Fungi; phylum Ascomycota; class Sordariomycetes; order Hypocreales; family Nectriaceae; genus Fusarium; species Fusarium coffeatum. The sequence continues at coordinate 325 of NW_022158248.1, forward strand.
ACGAAATGCTACTGGCCAGGCTACCTATTGACTATTGGAAACGATAGGTTTCTGGAGGGTCTGGTATGGCTTCATACCCAAGTGTGTGATGGACTACTTAGGTAGGCAGGGTCTGTTATGGATGCTCGTGAGGGCGTCGGTCAGACACAAGGAGCTTCGGGTCTCGAATACAACAAAGCCTTGACTTCATTCTGTTTAACAATGGTCGTTGAAATGCTTAGCTACGTAGTAATTGATATTTGCCTAGCCTATCACGATTCACAAGCCTAACCTGCGGCTCTTAAAGTAAGGCTAGTGGGTGCTTGTTGTGTGAGCCCAAGTTACGTCGTTCCTCCTTCTTCTCCCCCCACTCATCTCCATTCATCTCAACTTCACATCAACAAACACCAGTGAATTGAATCGTCTGCAAAATGTCGGCCGAGGATGATTCTTCCGATCTCTCTTCTTTGTCTTCACTCTCGCCTGCGCCTTCTGATATAGAGCTGGAAGAGCCAGCTGAAGAACCCATTGCCAAGCCCAAAAAGGGTATTCAGAAATACTTCTCCAAAGTTACAGAGCAACCGCCTAAGGAGGATTCGCCGCCGCCTCGAAAACGATCACCCTCACCACCCCACGAATATGTGTTGGCTGATAACCCTGACATTGCAGTAAGTGCTCTCCATTGCGGACTGAGCTTTTCAATGGTTTATATAAAACCGTTTGGCGCGTGGAGCTGCTTTTGCGACGCGCCTTCATCGCGTGTTGAACGTCATGGCCAGATGCTAACAGCTATAGTTCATTGTAATGTTCAGAAGCCGCTTCAACGACGCATTTCCGAAATCACTAGCCCACTTCGGTCCCCAAGAACTCGAGCGCGATGTCGTCGAGTCCATACCTGGCGATCGAGCCGAACATTTCCTTTGCGCGTTGCTGGGGTTACTATTAAATCGCAAACAAGATGTCAAGTACGGCAGAATTCTGATCAGCAAGGGATAAGGTGCTAATGAATATTCCGTTAGGCCTGGTCATTATGGTCGCGCTCTGGAGGATGCTATCAGCTCTCACAAGAACCAATGGGCGCCCGCTTGGAAGGAGAAGAGCCCTTTGTCTGGCGGCGCAACCTTCACCTCAATGGACCCTACACAACGAGTGCGTCAGACCGATTCTATCTCTACGCGCATTCGGAACGCTAATGTTCTAACAGCTCACACTGTTGCGATACCTTATTCTATGGAGCCTTTCCTCTTCCGACACTGTCAAGGGACTCATCAACCAATCCTACAAGCAGAACCGCCACGAAGACGACTTGAACCAGCCTCGATCGGTACAACCATGGGGATCAGACGGCGACAAACGCCGATACTTTCTTATTGAAGGACAAGACGATACAGCCTTCCGTGTCTATCGTGAGAGCAACCCTGCTGGGACGAATCGAACATGGTACAGCGTGGCAGGCACAATTGACGAGCTCAGGGCTCTTGCTGAGAAACTTGAGGTCAAAGATGGTGGACCAAAGGCTACAAAACTAGCCCAGAAGATGCACACAGCCATTCCTCGTTTCGAAGCTGGCGAGGAGGTTAGTCCCCCCCCCCCCC